>NW_024397015.1:0-14473 GCF_905163445.1 Pararge aegeria | reverse complement strand
AAATTCCATATGACATAATGCTGTGAAAGTAACTAAAATAGACTAGCCCAGCAGTTTCTATGTCAGGTGGCTTATCATCTTTACTGCATAGGCAGCAGAACTAAGCCTGCTCGATAAATTATTTACATGGAGGCGACCCCGTGTAAAACCAAATTGTTTAACGTGGAGTAAATCATACTTATGAAAATAGGAAAGTAACTGATTTAAAATAAGTTTTTCAAAAATTTTACTGAAAGTGGGCTGTACTGATATTGGTCTGAAGTTAGTGGGGTCAGAAGTACTACCCGATTTAAACAAAGGAACTATTTTACTATGTTTCATTAAGTCAGGAAACACACCACAATCTATACAGTTATTAAATATTAATGTTAAATCGGGTGCAACGATATCAATTAGTGATTAGAGAACGTCAACGGAAATGCCCCACAAGTCATTTGTTTTTTTATTATTTAATAATTTAAAGCTTTAATAACGTCAGAGCCACTAACATGGCTGAATTTAAAAGCGTTTTTACACTCAGGCACGTTATTCTTCAATAGAGAGAGAGCAATATCTGGTGAAGAGTTCAATGATTTAGTGGTGGAGATAGGAATGTTAGTAAAAAAGATTTCAAAAGCAGTAGCCACCTCGAAATCAGATGTTAAGTCTTTATTATCTACATTGACTTTAAAGTTATTATGCCGCGGTGGTACTCTTCCCGTCTCCACATTAATTATTTTCCAAGTAGTTTTGATTACGCTATTGCTATTTTTTATTTTATTCTGTATGTATCGGGACTTTTCCAATTGATGTCACTGGTACAAAAGTAATTTTATGGTTGGAGACATTTTTCTTCACATTTTCAAATTGAATTAATTTTTCAAATTAATTGACCACAATGATCAGAATCTAATTTATTAATTATGTGTTTACTTATTGGAATTATATTCGTAAAAATGTTATCCAAACATGTGGCGCTAGTGGCGGTAATTCTTGTTGGTTCCATGAACATATTTGTAAGATTGTATGTTTTAAATAAATTAACACTTAAACAACTATGTTCTAAGGTGTTTACATTAAAGTCCCCGCAAACTATTAACTTTTTATTTGACTTTGATATTTTAAATAACACTTCATCCATTACCTTTTCAAAAAGTTCAAAGTTAGACAAGGGTGGTCTATATAAAGGGACAATTATTAGTTGCTCTAATTCGACCGAGGCTAGCTCTATTGTCCGTTCAACAGACAGGCTCACAATATCATTTCTGTTTTTAAATTTCAAATTTTTATTTAATAGTATTAAAGAGCCTCCATGAATTGCAGTAACTCTGGTGAATGAACTACCAACCTGGTGGTTACCAAAATTAAACAAGTATTCATGAGTCTTCAACCAGTGTTCAGTTATACATAAAATATTAATGTTGAAATCATTCAAAAATAATTCAATCTCTAAGTCCTTTCCTTTAAAACATTGAATATTTTGGTGAACCAAGTTGATATGATTAGAATTAGATTTTTTAATATAATTTATATTGTATATGCCAGAGATAGTCTCAGTTGTCTGTTTATCTAAGCAAGAGGAAACCTCTGTTGTCTCCTTAACTAGTTTAAAGTAGAATGACTTGGAATGATTTCCAAGGTGTTAATGTCAGAATTATTACACTGCTCAATAAAAGCAGCTTGTTTAGCCAAGTTCTTGGCTGTAATTGTAAAAAAATATGATAGCGAAACAGCTATCTGTCGTTTAAAATAGTGTGATAATTAATACCTATCTCGGTACAAATTATAAGAAGGACTAGCACACTTGCTAAAGTCAATAATATTAAATTTTTTATTATATGTACATAAGTTGTACAAAGAAATGTTTAAATTATATCTAATAGTATTTTCTTGGTGTGGCAAACTATCACAATAAGGAAATGTGTACAATACTATACTATTTACATTTAAAGTATTTAGAGAATCAAAAAGTTTAATTAGATCGGGTTTGTTGACATTTCCTCTATTTCCTATTAGGATAATTAAATTAGTTTTAACATCATACAAATTCCTGTTTCTACAAATAGCAGCTAAAATACTTTAAAATCTGATTTGGGTAAACAGAAGTTCAAAACTGTGTGTCCGTTTAACTGTGTTTTTAGTTTATATAAAACGTAAGCTTACAGAAAAATCCTATTATAACATTAAGGATTATTTAAACGATAAAAAAGCTTGGGTGTGAATTGCTCTAGCTTCATAGCTTAATTTAAATTTACTGGAAGATGGTGATACCAAAAAAAAAATTTACCCGGCTGAGTTTGTTGTGGGCTCTTCTTAGACCAGGGCGCGTTTGGAACCCTCGTAGCTTTAGATTTAAGTTGGCGAACGAAGTTATCACCATCCCGTTACAATTATGTAAACAAATATGTATGAACGCTTCATAAGTGCCTGTGATAGGCCTACATGAATAAAGAAATTTTGAATTTGAATTTTGTGAGTTAAGATATAAGCCCATGTTACATCCAATTTCATCGCTGTACATAAATGTTTTTGTTGAGTTGGTACTATGAGTAATAGATGGAATAAAGGAATTATTAATATTTATGTTTGGTTTTGAGTTACTTAACCTGACACACATAGTTAGTTTTTATCTACATTAGTTAGTATCTACACCTTGCTACAAAACAAAAATACTTTTTCAATCCGAAGTAGTAAGTTCCAGAGATTAACTTGTTCAACAAACTCTACAAGCTTTATAATATTACTAATATTACCCACGACTTTATCTGCGTGGACTTTTGGGTCAAAACATTAGCTCGTTAACAATTTTTAATACTACCACGGGTACTATTTGAGAGATCGGTATAGAAACTACATGTCCTTTCCAATGCACAGGTGACATTCATATCAAATTTCAAAGCAGTCTGCCCGCGGCTTAGCTCGTAAAAAAATTTTAACTTAAGGAATCGGGATAAAATATAGCCTATGTTCTTTTCCATATCAAATGCTATATGCATGCCAAATTTCATCCAAATCAGTTCAGCCGTCTTTGAATGATTGAGTAACAAACATCCACAATTTCACATTTATAATATTATATATATATTTATCTATAATACTTATCCTACTTTTGTGAAAATATATATAGTAGGATAGATTTTCACAATGTTCATATTGCTACTTAGTTTAAATTGTTGCTGTCTGAATATTTGTCTGTAAAATCTGTTTTTAATTAATACCGATATCGATAACAAAAGAAAAAGAGACTTGACAGACTCGAGCCTCTTCTAGGGAACGAAGCTGGCTTATAACCCAATATAATAGTAATATGAAATATCTAAAAAGAGTACCTATTGTGGAGCGTAATGAAATATTTGCAACGCTTCTCTGCGATTCAGCTAATTTGGAATTGGAATATTGATACAAAAGCACTGTAGCTGCATTGTCTTGTTTCATTGTTATTTTCAATAAATTGCTACGTTAATACTGAATTGCATTCAATAAGTAGGTATGCAATCTGAATGGTTGAATGGCAGTGGCGTGCATAGAGGGTATGCACAGGGTATGCGGATGATATAAAATGAAGAAAATCTACAGTACAAGTTATAAAAAACTTAAGGATAGGCATAGTAGGAGTTATAATAATCCCTCTCTTAAATATTTATAACTCGTACAGGAGGTTTTCTTCATTTTGTATCATCTGCATACCCTGTACATACCCTCTATGGACGCCTGTTGAATGGTTAGCTTATATAGCTTAGGTACCTTAGGTTAGCCATTTGCATATCAGAATACAACTGTATACAATCTGGAATAGAAATCGGAATTCGAAATAGCCTCTTATTAAGCTTTTAATAATTTGTATTTCAAGCTTGCGTACTTAATCTGAACATGTCTGTTTATGAATGAATGAATGAATGAATGAATACACTTTTATTGTACACCACATAAACATATAGTAAAATTATAAATAAAAATTTAACAAAAGTATACAATTTGTCGGCCTTATCGCTACATAGCGATCTCTTCCAGGCAACCAAAGGCGTTAAACACAGCTCAAGAAGAGAGGTAGGTGGTGCATTTAAATAAACATGCATATACACCTATATATACATATATAATATATACATACACTAAACTTACAATAAAATATATAGATACTGACAATAATTAATACATACCTATATGATTAATATTAATATTAATAATACATAAATATATACAATATCGTCAAACCACAAATAAAACAGAATAGGCATGTTAAAGTTCCGAAGATTCAGAACTCATTGTTTATCTTGGTAACGAAGATTTTGAATTGGTCACTTCACAGACAGGAAGAGAAATAACCACCGCATCAAATCAAAAGCTAATTTTTGTCCGTTTTTTTTATGTTTCTTTGTAAACTTCTAAGAAAAAGTTTAACCATCCACTAAAAAGATGTTATATGGATGATTATTTATTTATAATCTGGCCAACTGCAGGACACTCCTACACATGAGAAGGGCCGTAGTCCACCATCCTGGCCCAGTGGCACACACGCCTTTTAGAACATTTTAGAGAACTCTTCGTCATGCAGGTTTCCACACTATATTTTCCTTCACCGTAGAAGCAAGTGACATTATAATTGCGTAAAACGCACATAACTTAGAAAAGTTGGTGGCTGGTGGTCGGCGCCCCGAAAGTGAGGCTGAAGTCCTAAACTAGGCTATCACGAAAGACCTTTTTTATTTTTAGAAACATTGTCATATGGACACGGGGCGGCAAGTTGCAAGGCGTGATCCTTGCATGCCCTGCGAAGTGTTGCTGTGTTTATACGTGATAGTTTTTCGCTTACCAACAGTCCGGCCATCTGATTGGTCCGTCGAGTACTCCTTCCCTAAAAAAAATAAGGGCAAAGAGCAATATGAAGAAGAGAACACAGGTTTATTATTATGCTATCCCCAACCCACCTAAATATGGATTTTAAAACTAATAGCCTCGAGTCTAATAAAAAAGTTATAGTGAGTACCTTTGTCAGAGAGTTCGCCGTACTCTATTCACCTTTGCTGGCTAATACATTTAGCGACTCACAAAGTGACAAAAAAAACCTAGCCCAGGGTACCTCCATTCCCCTTTGTCACAGATGAAAGCTATAAATCAAAAAGGATAAAAGAAATTAGAACGTCACACGAGTTTCCTGTATGCAACGGTTCGAGTTCATACGCCATATTGATAAAAGTTTACAGCCATCTGCCTGAATTTTTAACAAAGCTTTTTTTTTACAGAGGCACAGAAAGGCTATACTACCCAGGGCCGTATAGCCGGTAAATAAAAATTGAAAGATGTTTAACTACGTCTGGCGCAGCATTGTAGCTTTATAGTTCAAAGTTCCTTGATTCGATGTCGACTGGGATCATTTTAGCTTATCTAGGTTTACGTTTAACCTAGCTTTGAATATTTATTTATTATTTATTTATGTTCATCCTCAGTACCTATACTTATAGCTAAACGAAGTCAGTTTCAGATGAAGGTAGATTAAAAAAATATTAGAGAACTTTTTAATTAAATTAAAAATAATATAATTTATGAACTTACCTAAACTTATACTTAAAATGTTTATTTGTTGGTGCTGAGCCATCAGATTATGAAGCAAGGAGAGTGCCCGAAATGTTAGAGCATTTCGAGCATGCATATAATTTTTTATTATCTGTGAAAAGCAACCCAACGCTCATCACATTTAAATAAAGTATCAGATTAACATAAAAAGTTTTTGTTGTTCGCTTAGTAGCTGTTGTACCAATATCACTTAGCAAAGCTAAATCAAATTAGTTAGAGTTTCGAACCTGAGCCCTTTAAATGTAAAAAAATGAATATAACTTCAAAAGAACCCTTTGTGAGTGTCCAGTTTCATATCTACTTTATATACAAGCACTGATTCTCGAACTCCTATCCGAATAGTACGAGAGGCCACACCACAAAAAAGTTGTTAAAAAATCACAGTAATTATGCGTGAAATTGTTTGCTTTTAATTGCTAATAATTGCTTTTAATAATCTGTAGCCTACTTCCTTACATTCACATTTACACACATACACACAGCACTTAAATATATATCATATTATTTACAATATTAGTATCTATTTACACAACATATTAAACACTGTACTATTCACCATATTATACATACATAATATTAAACAGTATCAATATTACACGGCATTCAAATCGTGCAATGGAAACACGCGCGATCGCTTCCTTAAACTCGTTTCACATACGCACACAAGCGCGCGTCGGCCACCGGCCGAGCGCGCGCGCCGTTTCTGTGGAACTTCAGTATGATCTCGAAACTTTACGCAACACCTGTGTCGCTTGTCGCTTATCGACACCAACCGCCATAACAGCACCGTTTTCATATTCGATACATTTTTCATACTTGTTATTTCATATCGATATATTTATTTATCCAAAAAATATACCTCGCTAAAACAATATTTTAATTCTCTTTTGAAATTATTAATAACTGGTGTAACTGGTGTAATTAGCCATAACTGGTGACCCCGACGTGATTTGAACACGCAACCTTCTGATACGAAGTACTGGTGACCCCGATCAAACACAAAGATGAGTGATAGCAGTGATTCCGTAAAGACGGTAGGATCGCGAAAAGATACCGGGCATGTTACTACGCGACGTATGCAGCGAGCGCGCGTTTCCACTGAACGCGAGAAAAAAGACGTCCGTCATTTAAAAATTAAAGTTCCTCCATTCTCAGCCGAGGATCCAGAACTTTGGTTTGCCTTACTGGAAGGACAATTTGGAAGTCGTGACGTCACTGACGACTATTTAAAATTTACTCACGTCACAAATAATTTGGATTTGCAGTACGCGAAGACCGTGAAGGATATTATTGTCAACCCCCCGGTGAATAACCGCTACGATAAGATTAAAACCGAATTAATCAAGCGACTTTCGGCTTCTCACGAGAAAAAGGTGAAGCAATTACTCACGCATGAAGAACTTGGGGATAGAAAGCCTTCACAATTTTTAAGGCATCTCCAAGACCTTGCTGGCCCATCCGTTCCTGAGGATTTCATACAGTCAATATGGAGCAATCGCCTGCCGCACAACATTCAGACTGTACTGGCATCCCAAACGACTCATTCCCTCGAACAGCTGGCAGACCTGGCAGACCGTATACAGGACCTGACCTCATCGGGTACTATCGCCGCAGCGTCTTGCAGCCCACATGCGTCCCATCAGTCGGACGAGATTGCAGAGCTTAAGAAGATGGTGCAGCAGCTCACGTTGAAATTGGACGAGCATACCCGAGCATCATGTTGTTCCGCCGGTCGTTCTAGATCGCACGAACGACGTCGTATACCACCACGACAGAGAAGCCGTTCAAACTCGAGCTACAAGAGGTACCCCGTATGCTATTACCACAACAGGTTCGGGGCAGAGGCCCGCAGATGCGTAAAGCCCTGCGACTTCAAGAATGCGGAAAACTCCAAGGGCAGTCGCTAATGGCGACAGACGATTGTCCCTCATCATCAGGTCGCCTCTTCGTCATGGACCGCAGCACGAATACCCAGTTCCTGGTGGATACTGGCAGTGACCTTTGCGTCTACCCTCGTTCTGCGCTTCGGGACCGTCGAGCCAAAACAAACTTTGAGCTTTGTGCAGCGAATGGAACTGTTATTGACACTTTCGGCTTTATAAACCTTAATTTAAACTTAGGCTTAAGGCGCGACTTTCCTTGGCAATTCATTGTGGCTAATGTAACAAAACCAATAATTGGCGTTGATTTTCTTAGCTTTTATAATTTAATAGTAGATTGCCGCAATCAACGCCTAATTGATAATACCACTTCTTTGTCTTGTAATGCTTCTTTTGCTCAATCTGATCTTTTTTCTGTTAAGGTTTCGACAGGTGACACACGTTTTCATGATGTACTGAGTAAGTTTCCAGAAATCACTCGACCTTCAGGCACGCCCGTGATTCCAAAGCACAACACAGTACACCACATCAGAACCACGCCAGGACCTCCTATCTCAGGTACCCCTCGGAGACTCGCACCTGATAAACTCAAAATTGCCAAACAGGAATTCGAGCTTATGCTTAGTAATGGCACAGCTCGTCCTTCTGAGAGCCCTTGGGCTTCACCCTTGCATCTTGCACCTAAGAAGGACAACGGCTGGAGACCTTGCGGGGACTATCGTATGCTTAACGCACGGACTATCCCAGACCGTTATCCTATTAAGCATATCCACGATTTTTCCCACAATATTGCTGGTTGCACTGTCTTCTCAACAATAGATCTGATGAAGGCCTATAACCAAATCCCTGTTTTCGAGGCCGATATTCAAAAAACCGCAATTACCACTCCATTTGGCTTGTACGAGTTTCCCTTCATGACTTTCGGTTTGAGAAACGCAGGTCAAACATTCCAAAGGTTTGTTGATGAGATGACGCGAGGCCTAGAATTTTGTTACGCTTACTTGGATGACTTCTTGGTGTTCTCCAAGGACGAGACCGAGCACGAAGCCCACCTTCAGATACTTTTCACTCGCATGAAGGAATATGG
Source organism: Pararge aegeria (assembly GCF_905163445.1). NCBI lineage: Eukaryota > Metazoa > Arthropoda > Insecta > Lepidoptera > Nymphalidae > Pararge > Pararge aegeria. Next base: position 5,953 of record NW_024397015.1, on the reverse strand, counting down.
CGTCTTGGTCAACACCTCAAAGTGCGTCTTCGGAGCATCCGAAGTAACTTTTCTTGGTTATCGTATATCAGCATCCGGCACCAAGCCTCTGGAAGCCAAGGTGCAGGCTATTAACGACTTTCCTGCACCCAAGACAGTCAAAGAGCTCAGGCGATTTCTTGGAATGCTTAACTTTTACAGGCGATTCTTACCTCACTCTGCCTCCATCCAAGCACCCTTGAACGCCTTATTGACTGGCAATGTTAAGGCATCTCAATCAGTCAACCTGACTGGTGATACCCTGCTAGCGTTTGACCAGTGCAAGAAGAGTCTCGCTAATGCAGCATTACTCGCACACCCAGATAGTCAGGCTGAACTCGCTCTGGTAACAGATGCTTCTGACCTGGCAATGGGTGCAGTACTGCAGCAACTAAAAGACCAAATCTGGCAACCATTGGCATTTTTCTCACGAAAGTTGAGTCCCTCCCAACAAAAATACTCACCTTATGACCGCAAACTCCTAGCTATATACGAAAGCATCAAACATTTTCGTCATATGCTGGAGGCAAGGCATTTCGTAGTATACACCGACCATAAGCCGCTCAGTTGTGCTTTTAACGAAAGGAAAGCTAACTGTTCGCCTCGACAATATCGTCATCTCGATTACATCTCGCAGTTCACCACCGATATAAGACACATTTCGGGTAAGGACAATGTCGTCGCCGACCCACTGTCACGTATCGAAGAACTGCAGATGCCAATCGACTTAGACGTGCTGGCTTCGTCGCAAGCTACTGATCGAGAGTTGACTCAAATTCTAGAAGGTGAATCATCACTCCGTCTGGAAAAATTAAATATCCAAGGCTCTCGTACCGAACTTTATTGTGACGTCAGCACTCCCTCACCCAGGCCCTTTGTCCCCAAACTTTTGAGGAGACAAATATTCGACAGCTTTCATAGTCTCAGCCACCCAGGCGCTAACGCCTCAGCCAAGCTGGTTGCTGAGAGATTCGTCTGGCCTGGTGTGCGCAAAGACTGCCGAGCTTGGTCTCAGCAATGCTTGGCCTGTCAACGCGCCAAGGTTAATCGTCACGTGTCATCTCCATTGGGCACGTTCGACCTTCCCCGCGCCCGATTTGCCTTCATTCACGTCGACATTATTGGCCCCATGCCTATTTCACAAGGCTACCGATACTGTTTTACCGCTGTGGATCGTTTCACACGTTGGCCCGAAGTCGTACCTATGGCGGATATGACAGCGGAAACTGTCGGAAGAGCACTGATATCGTGGATATCGAGATTTGGATGTCCAACAAATATTATCACCGACAGAGGGCGACAGTTTGAATCTTCACTTTTCCAATACCTTGGCAAAGCAATTGGATTCAAACACCGCCGAACAACAGCATATCATCCTGCGTGTAACGGCCTTGTCGAACGATTCCACAGGCAGTTAAAAGCGGCAATAATGTGCCATGCCGACGGGAATTGGGTGGATACGTTGCCTTTGGTGCTGTTAGGAATTAGAAGCGCATTTAAAGATGACCTACAAACGTCATCAGCCGAGTTGGTCTACGGTGAGCCCTTACGTTTACCCGGAGAATTTTTCCAGGCAACAGTCCCTCACTCCACCGATATATCGGACTTTACCACTCGGTTGCGCCAACTAACATCAAAGCTACAACCCACACCTGCTTCTCGTCATAATAAACACAAAATATTCATATATAAAGACTTAACTTTGTCTAGTCACGTATTTTTAAGGGACGATGCATTGCGTGGTTCTTTGCAGCCTCCTTACACCGGCCCCTACGAAGTACTAGAACGTGGTGACAAAACTTTTAAAATTTTAGTAAAGGGTAAGAGTGTTACTGTATCCATCGATCGACTCAAACCGGCCTATATGCAGACTGACCCATCTCCCAACCCTGCCACTACCCCAATTACCCCCGGTAATCCTAATCTCTCTTCTCCGTCTGACCCTGTTCCTTTAGCACGGAACACTCCAGTTCAGGATGACGTCAAAAAGTCACGATCAGGTCGCATAATTCGCTTCCCGGATTACTTTCGCCCGTAGTGACGGTCTCTGGAGGGGAGTGATGTAGCCTACTTCCTTACATTCACACTTACACACATACACACAGCACTTAAATATATATCATATTATTTACAATATTAGTATCTATTTACACAACATATTAAACACTGTACTATTCACCATATTATACATACATAATATTAAACAGTATCAATATTACACGGCATTCAAATCGTGCAATGGAAACACGCGCGATCGCTTCCTTAAACTCGTTTCACATACGCACACAAGCGCGCGTCGGCCACCGGCCGAGCGCGCGCGCCGTTTCTGTGGAACTTCAGTATGATCTCGAAACTTTACGCAACACCTGTGTCGCTTGTCGCTTATCGACACCAACCGCCATAACAGCACCGTTTTCATATTCCATACATTTTTCATACTTGTTATTTCATATCGATATATTTATTTATCCAAAAAATATACCTCGCTAAAACAATATTTTAATTCTCTTTTGAAATTATTAATAACTGGTGTAACTGGTGTAATTAGCCATAAATCTGTTTACAAATTTTATTAAATTAAACGGGACATTGAACGGGTCTAAATTTTGGGTATCCTAAATTCCCGCGAGAACCGTTTGTTTTATTACTAAACGTCATCATTAATTGGTTCATTACAATTATTGTTTTCCCGTTCACTTAACAAGCAATAACGCAGAGTCAACTCAAAAAGCACTGTGACTGTACTTGGTGTATTTTCAGCGTATGCGGCCACCCTCACTGTCATATGTGTTCCACGTTTTGCGCAGTACACCGCATAAGAAACATTCAGTGTATTGCAGGTGCAAAGAATATTTCTTGAGATCTTTATCACAAATATTAATAGGAATAGAAAAAGGATAGCCTGCTGCTATCTTTTAATGCATCATTACTTACCATCAAGTAACTTGTAGTTAGAGAAACAAGATATTCGTTATAAATACAAAATAATAGCACACCCTAAATTTAAGTATGATCAAATTTAGAACTCATCGGTTTTATTTTAAAAACTGATACCGTTGTGTAATTAAGGCATATGTGCTAGACATACTTAAACCACAAATAGATTGTTTGTCGTACAGGCAAAAATATCTCCCTTGTGAATACTAACAATATGAATTTGGTTTAGTTTAAAAAAAAACTGTTATTCGAGGAAACCCACTAAAATAAATCAAATCATTTAATAATAGACAAGTAGCTATAAACGTCATATGGGCTCTACGGGCATTCATGATTCAAAAGTAAACAAAGAAATACTAATGTATAAATTACAGATCTTTCCCGTTGCCTACTTCTTAACCTACAAACAATCCAGGGGCCGTTACAACTTTCCTGCAAAGCCAAACCGTATTTGAACTCTATTTTCAAAGAGCCAAGGTATATTTTCCTATTGCTAGGCATATATAATTAATCATATATTTCGGTCTAGACCGTTGCCCGGCTTTAGCTGGAGCCCCGGGCGGGGTTGTCATGGAAACAGCTGGGATGCATCTACAGCGGCCCGGGCCGGTATTGAAATTGCACAACCTTTGATGTCGGTCGCTCTTTATAAATCATATTGACTTACTGAGTGACCTAGTGAGCGTTGGCCTAGTTCATGATTCTCACACATATAACTTCAAATTATAGGAAAACCTGCTTTATTACAGTCGCTATAAGATTGATGTAATAGGCATATACTAATTTTCGGCATCGACGGCAGGAGAGCCGTAGCTTAATTGGAGAAAGCGCTTAGGCCGCGATTGCCAGAGAGTCACAGGTTCAAATCCTATCGGTTCCGAAAATATAAAACGAACCTTATTGTTATGAAGCGGTATTAGCCTAGTGGTTAGAGCTTCGGTTTTCCTTCTGCCCGAGTTCAATCCCCGGGATGTAACTCTAACTTAATAAAAAAATTAATATATTACGACAGTATACATCGCCATGTAGCCCCAAAGTAAGCGGGGAATCCCTACTAATATTATAAATGTCAATGTAAGTTTCTTTGTTACGCTTTCACGCAAAAACTACATAACCGATCCTCATGAAATTTTGTACTTACACATATTTTTGAAAGTGTTAGAAGTAATATAGGATTTTTATCCCGACTTTAAGCTCGGTTCCTTTGGGAGAGGGGATGAGTGTTTGACGATTTTACACCACAACTCCGACAAATTATAACCGATTTAAATTTTTTTTTTTATACTAAAGAGGTTATAACATGTGTTTAAATTTGCCCAAACTGTGGTTGGAGGTAGAGAACAGAACTCCTCAGCGGACAGCAGCAAACCCCTCATTTGAGGCTTAGCGATACTAAATACTTTAATTTTTTTTAGATCTTCAACTAAATTTAATGCCCCATCAAAAAACAAAATCAAACACAGACGAAGTCGCGGGCAACAGCTAGTATTTTTATAAATAATTTATAAAAATACTAGCTGTACTTACTTACTTATAATATACAAATAAACACCCAGACACTGGAAAACAACTTGGACTCATAAAGGAGGGTCGTCGGCCGTCAATAGCCTAGTGCTTAGAACTCCGGTTTGCTTTCCAGAGACCAATTCAATCCACGGCGCTACACTTACATTTTTCAGAGTTATAATTATTCATTTTGACTTTGCTTTAACGGTTAAGGAAAACATAATGCAACAGCACGGCTAGGTACACGCCTCCTCGCTTAGAGGATAGATGTATAGAGAAGGCCAACCATGCTGTTTCAATGCGGGTTGATGGTCTTCCTCGATTAATATCTCTTGTAAGTGAAAATATAAACTAGTGATCTCAAGAGGTTCGAAACCAAGTGTCTTAGCCCTACTTACCCTAAAACATGAAGGCTTCTTTAGCGGATGCTGGTCAATTCTGATACATAAAAGTTTCAGCAAAAGTAAATGCGCCTATATATACCTATTAGCGCAGAGGACACTACTCCCGTTTACCATTATATTCTCTTAGTCGCCTCGTATACACCCGCGAGAAGACGTTTGGTGACAACTATACTTCTGATTAGTGTTACCCAAATGCAAGAACAAGACGAGACTTAGCCAGTCTTGGTCTTGGTCTTGCGCCAATACACCTGGTCTTGGTCTTGGTTTTGGTCTTGCGCTCCCAGTCTTGGTCTTGGTCTTGGTCTTGCAGCAAGAGTCTTGCAAGTCTTGCAATTACCTATTAGTCTATTACTATTTATTAAAGTTTACTTTAAATCTTAGAAAAACGTATTAGAATTGGAACATTGTGAGCTTGAATTAACATAGCCATAGTAAAGATCAAGCAGATTAATAAATAACTGAAGATTTGATAAGAAATTCGAAAAATCAACTGACCTATATGTCGTTTTCCATGGAAGTAACTGTTTCTTAATAAACATTTATGATTTATAAGCTTACATTTGCTAAAACATGTAAAAAAACAAATTAATTACAATAACTTGACTGTACTGTATTTTAAAGAACAATACTTATCTGTCTAGAAAGAGATTGAACCCTCAACTTATAAGAAATTTAATAAAAGAGTTTTACGATTTATCATTTATTTGAATAAAAAATAAAATACAACACAAATCAACAGCTTTATCATTAGGTTATGATACTTTATATCAATTCTTTTGACCAAGAATTAATACAAAGTAACCATCTGGCTGACTCATCACTTAACCTATTTCTATGTTTTCTAATTACTAATGATGCTTTAGAAAATAACCTCTCAGCAGGTACTGAAGTTGCAGGTATTGAGAGAAAATCACGGGCCATTTTCGATAAAATCGGATACTCTGTCTCATGCGTCCTCCACCAATCTAAAATGTCTTCCGAGCTGGCAGTTCTTGGTTTTCTCAGGTACTCCTCCAACTCGTCTATCACTAAGCCTTGAAGACAAGATCCAGATGACGTCGAGGGACATTCATAGAGTTTATCAAAGT
>NW_024397014.1:0-15516 GCF_905163445.1 Pararge aegeria | reverse complement strand
TAGCACCGCTGGGGCCGCTCGTCTAGCACCTTGACTTGGGTTGACACCCAGCCGACGAGCAGCCTGCCACCCTCAAGCACTTTCTTGGCTGCTGCCACTGGACAACGCAGCCACACTGTACCCAGGCCCCCCGCGTCTTGCCTGATTTCTCCCGCCAGCACTTGCTCTGGAGGACAATCGCCAACTTTCGCCACAGCGCCAACGACATCTCCTTATGAGACCGAGTCATCAAGGCCCGCTATGCGCATATCAGCACATTTAACCGGCCTTGAGACTCGAGCGATCTCCTCGCTGACCACCTCCTTAAGCCTGAGGGCAAGGGCATCCGCCTTTTCGGCGCTGGAGGCGCCAGGCAGCTCGAGAATGCGTCCCCCAGTAGCAGCTTAAGCAGTAGGTAGGAGTAAGAGTAGCAAACGGTTCCCCTGGTTTGCCTTCTAGAACTTGTAATGGTAATAATACGTGATAGTTATCTTGCCCTATTAGCAGCTGTGGCTTATAATATTCAAGATTAAGTTGATTTTTAATTTGAGAAATATGTCCATATCGTGAAATACCTAAATTAGAGGTATCTTGAGCAGGTAAATTCAGATCGCTAACGCTATGCGCCGTAAGTGTAAATAGCTGGCCGTCTTTGTTGGATGCAGTGAAATTTACTATCTCGCTGTCGCATTCTAGCTCATTAGTGTCCCATGCGCCGCGCACACGCATAGTTTTTCTATGCCCGCGTAGCCCCACTCTTGCGGCTAGTTCCGAGTTCATTAGCGTTACAGTTGACCCGTCGTCGAGCAACGCGGCAGTTGTTACAGTTCCCATCGGTCCGTGTATTTGTACCGTTACAACCTTTAATAGTACCTGACGATTGTTTTCTTTAATGTGCGTTACTTGTTGTGCTTCGGTAGTGGGTTCGCGTTCAGAAGACTCGTGTAGGCCCGTAGTGTTATCATTTCCCGTACTGCTCTTCTCATAATGTAACAATCGGTGATGAGCCTGCCCGCAATTGTTTTTATCACAAGCAGGCGCCGGGCAAATATCCCTGTCGTGCTTCGTGGGTGACAGACATTTATAACATATACCGTACCGCTTTACGTGACGCCACCGATCCTTTTGTAGTGCCTTTTTGAATACTTTGCAGTCCGGTAGATTGTGTTTCGGCCAGCTGTAGCAAAACCGACATTTCATACCCGCGTCCGTGTTAGATTCGCTTTGTAATAACACATGAGATTTGTTTACATAGTTTACGGCATATTTTCGCTTTGAAAAGTTTTGATCGGCTTTGATGCTATTAATATTAATCGCGGTTTTTGTAGTTTTAACTGCTTCCTCTTTTAAAAAATCGGATAATATTACGAGTTTGGCTTTAGATCCGTCGGTTATAAGCGGATAGCTGTAGTCCGTCCATTTTGATAACAAAACCGTTGGGAACTTAGACAACACGGCCGACATGATATTCATGTTTTTTAGGTACTCATCTTCACCGATAGCGAGGACTGCTGCGACGAAATTTTGAACTTTAACGGAAAACTTGACTATATCCTTATGATATTCCTGTGCCATTGCTGGAAGCTTCTGGACATCTTGTACTATTCTAGTGATAATAATATCGGGGTTACCAAATTGTAGCTCCAGTGCTGACATTACTATGTCCGGTGTGGTGGCGCTAATCAGCAGCGCCGTGACGGCTTCCTTTGCTGGTCCGCGGAGGTAACTACGTAGCCTCCACAGATTCTCCCTGGGGCTAAAGCTACATACTTTTGTGGACTCGTCGTAAGCTTGCTTAAAATAAAGCCAGTCCATGGGGTCGCCCTCAAACGTTGGTAGATCCTTCTGTGTGCTAATACGGCTTAAAAACTTATGTGTTTGTGCATGTGGTGCGTTGTGCTTAGCAATAGTTGCCATTTCTTTGAGTGCGCTAGCCAGCATGTGTACAGTCCCATCAGTGCCACCGCCTATAGCGGCGGGCGGGCACAGCTCGCCTAAATCTTAACCATCCTGCTGGACGGGCTGTGCTGACTGCTCGTGCTGACTGTGCTCTAACCATTTCTCTACAGAACTATTATGATTGCTACGCACCTCATGCTCCTCCGGTAGTGGACTGTATGCTTCCTCATCTAGTGCTGCCATATCAGCTTGCAACCTTTTCTCAATTAGCTGCATCTCAATACGCGCTTTCGCCTCCGCTGCCTCTAGTTCCAGCCGTGTCTTTCTTGCTCGGATGGATGCTGAACTTGACTTTCTCGACGTGCCATTGCGTGTAGAAGCCCTACTCGGTGCCACTGCGTGGCCGCTAGTGCTCTTAACACTAGTAGCTGGTTCTACTTCATCGAAAAGCCTTTTTCTAAGCTCCTCCTTTAGGGGTACCTGCTTTTTCACCTGCTTACATGTGTGCTGGCTCTGCTCCTGCTCCTCAACTAGGTCCTGTTTCTTCACAGTGTTCACCATATTTGGCGGTGGAGTTTGGAACATACCTTGCGATCCGGCTCGAAGGACCACTTGTAGGGGCCAGGGCAAGTGAAAACACAGGGTTTCTTTAAGTGACTTGGCTGACAGAACGTGTGTAGCGGTTGGCAAAGTTTAAACGATGCGGCTGCGGTCGGTTGCGGTGAACGTCTACAATTTGAACCGCCGCGGACGTCAGAATAACGGTTTGCCGCCCCCGCCACCTACGTTCCGTTTTTAGCACATTATTTATTAAAACCATAGACAATCATTTATTTCAGCTTAAATTATATAATATTAATTATTTATAATTTATTGATTAATAATTAACAAGAGGGCTTTTTGCGTCGCTAACACCCTCCTTCACCTTCGGAACCCTGCTCTTCCCCTCCTTCACCTTCGGAACCCTGCTCTTCCCGTCCTTCACCTTCGGAACCCTGCTCTTCCCCTCCTTCACCTTCGGACCCCTGCTCTTCCCGTCCTTCACCTTCGGAACCCTGCTCTTCCCCTCCTTCACCTTCGGAACCCTGCTCTTCCCCTCCTTCACCTTCGGACCCCTGCTCTTCCCGTCCTTCACCTTCGGAACCCTGCTCTTCCCGTCCTTTATCTTCGGAACCCTGCTCTTCCCCTCCTTCACCTTCGGAACCCTGCTCTTCCCCTCCTTCACCTTCGGACCCCTGCTCTTCCCCTCCTTCACCTTCGGACCCCTGCTCTTCCCCTCCTTCACCTTCGGACCCCTGCTCTTCCCCTCCTTCACCTTCGGACCCCTGCTCTTCCCCTCCTTCACCTTCGGACCCCTGCTCTTCCCCTCCTTCACCTTCGGACCCCTGCTCTTCCCCTCCTTCACCTTCGGAACCCTGCTCTTCCCCTCCTTCACCTTCGGAACCCTGCTCTTCCCCTCCTTCACCTTCGGACCCCTGCTCTTCCCGTCCTTCACCTTCGGACCCCTGCTCTTCCCCTCCTTCACCTTCGGAACCCTGCTCTTCCCGTCCTTCACCTTCGGAACCCTGCTCTTCCCCTCCTTCACCTTCGGAACCCTGCTCTTCCCCTCCTTCACCTTCGGACCCCTGCTCTTCCCGTCCTTCACCTTCGGACCCCTGCTCTTCCCGTCCTTCACCTTTGGAACCCTGCTCTTCCCGTCCTTCACCTTCGGAACCCTGCTCTTCCCCTCCTTCACCTTCGGACCCCTGCTCTTCCCGTCCTTCACCTTCGGACCCCTGCTCTTCCCCTCCTTCACCTTCGGAACCCTGCTCTTCCCGTCCTTCACCTTCGGAACCCTGCTCTTCCCCTCCTTCACCTTCGGACCTTCCCCTCCTTCACCTTCGGAACCCTGCTCTTCCCCTCCTTCACCTTCGGACCCCTGCTCTTTCCCTCCTTCACCTTCGGACCCCTGCTCTTTCCGTCCTTCACCTTCGGACCCCTGCTCTTCCCCTCCTTCACCTTCGGACCCCTCCTCTTCCCGTCCTTCACCTTCGGAACCCTGCTCTTCCCGTCCTTCACCTTCTGAACCCTGCTCTTCCCCTCCTTCACCTTCGGAACCCTGCTCTTCCCCTCCTTCACCTTCGGACCCCTGCTCTTCCCCTCCTTCACCTTCGGACCCCTGCTCTTCCCCTCCTTCACCTTCGGACCCCTGCTCTTCCCCTCCTTCACCTTCGGAACCCTGCTCTTCCCGTCCTTCACCTTCGGAACCCTGCTCTTCCCCTCCTTCACCTTCGGACCCCTGCTCTTCCCCTCCTTCACCTTCGGAACCCTGCTCTTCCCCTCCTTCACCTTCGGACCCCTGCTCTTCCCCTCCTTCACCTTCGGACCCCTCCTCTTCCCGTCCTTCACCTTCGGACCCCTGCTCTTCCCGTCCTTCACCTTCGGAACCCTGCTCTTCCCGTCCTTCACCTTCTGAACCCTGCTCTTCCCCTCCTTCACCTTCGGAACCCTGCTCTTCCCCTCCTTCACCTTCGGACCCCTGCTCTTCCCCTCCTTCACCTTCGGACCCCTGCTCTTCCCCTCCTTCACCTTCGGAACCCTGCTCTTCCCGTCCTTCACCTTCGGAACCCTGCTCTTCCCCTCCTTCACCTTCGGACCCCTGCTCTTCCCCTCCTTCACCTTCGGACCCCTGCTCTTCCCCTCCTTCACCTTCGGAACCCTGCTCTTCCCGTCCTTCACCTTCGGACCCTGCTCTTCCCCTCCTTCACCTTCGGAACCCTGCTCTTCCCCTCCTTCACCTTCGGACCCCTGCTCTTCCCCTCCTTCACCTTCGGACCCCTGCTCTTCCCCTCCTTCACCTTCGGAACCCTGCTCTTCCCGTCCTTCACCTTCGGAACCCTGCTCTTCCCCTCCTTCACCTTCGGACCCCTGCTCTTCCCCTCCTTCACCTTCGGAACCCTGCTCTTCCCCTCCTTCACCTTCGGACCCCTGCTCTTCCCCTCCTTCACCTTCGGACCCCTCCTCTTCCCGTCCTTCACCTTCGGACCCCTGCTCTTCCCGTCCTTCACCTTCGGAACCCTGCTCTTCCCGTCCTTCACCTTCTGAACCCTGCTCTTCCCCTCCTTCACCTTCGGAACCCTGCTCTTCCCCTCCTTCACCTTCGGACCCCTGCTCTTCCCCTCCTTCACCTTCGGACCCCTGCTCTTCCCCTCCTTCACCTTCGGACCCCTGCTCTTCCCGTCCTTCACCTTCGGAACCCTGCTCTTCCCGTCCTTCACCTTCTGAACCCTGCTCTTCCCCTCCTTCACCTTCGGAACCCTGCTCTTCCCCTCCTTCACCTTCGGACCCCTGCTCTTCCCCTCCTTCACCTTCGGACCCCTGCTCTTCCCCTCCTTCACCTTCGGAACCCTGCTCTTCCCGTCCTTCACCTTCGGAACCCTGCTCTTCCCCTCCTTCACCTTCGGACCCCTGCTCTTCCCCTCCTTCACCTTCGGACCCCTGCTCTTCCCCTCCTTCACCTTCGGAACCCTGCTCTTCCCGTCCTTCACCTTCGGACCCCTGCTCTTCCTGTCCTTCACCTTTGGAACCCTGCTCTTCCCGTCCTTCACCTTCTGAACCCTGCTCTTCCCCTCCTTCACCTTCGGAACCCTGCTCTTCCCCTCCTTCACCTTCGGACCCCTGCTCTTCCCCTCCTTCACCTTCGGACCCCTGCTCTTCCCCTCCTTCACCTTCGGAACCCTGCTCTTCCCGTCCTTCACCTTCGGACCCCTGCTCTTCCCGTCCTTTACCTTCGGACCCCTGCTCTTCCCCTCTTTCACCTTCGGACCCCTGCTCTTCCCCTCCTTCACCTTCGGACCCCTGCTCTTCCCCTCCTTCACCTTCGGACCCCTGCTCTTTCCGTCCTTCACCTTCGGACCCCTGCTCTTTCCCTCCTTCACCTTCGGACCCCTCCTCATCCCGTCCTTCACCTTCGGACCCCTGCTCTTCCCCTCCTTCACCTTCGGAACCCTGCTCTTCCCGTCCTTCACCTTCGGACCCCTGCTCTTCCCGTCCTTCACCTTCGGAACCCTGCTCTTCCCGTCCTTTACCTTCGGACCCCTGCTCTTCCCCTCTTTCACCTTCGGACCCCTGCTCTTCCCCTCCTTCACCTTCGGACCCCTGCTCTTCCCCTCCTTCACCTTCGGACCCCTGCTCTTCCCCTCCTTCACCTTCGGACCCCTGCTCTTTCCGTCCTTCACCTTCGGACCCCTGCTCTTCCCGTCCTTCACCTTCGGACCCCTGCTCTTCCCCTCCTTCACCTTCGGACCCCTGCTCTTCCCCTCCTTCACCTTCGGAACCCTGCTCTTCCCCTCCTTCACCTTCGGACCCCTGCTCTTCCCCTCCTTCACCTTCGGACCCCTGCTCTTTCCGTCCTTCACCTTCGGACCCCTGCTCTTCCCCTCCTTCACCTTCGGACCCCTGCTCTTCCCCTCCTTCACCTTCGGACCCCTGCTCTTCCCCTCCTTCACCTTCGGACCCCTGCTCTTCCCCTCCCAACCACTCTGCTCTCAACGATGTATTCCCCTCATCCCCACCCGTAACCTCTATTGTATGTATTCCCCTCCCAACCCCCATCAAATTTTGGCCCAATAACTGTAAAATTTTCTAAGTTGTCCTTTCTCCAGTCTGACGCCTTTAAACCCTTGCCACATTTCCTGCTTCACCTCACTTTAGCCTAGTTGACTCTTCCCGTATTGCAACCCCCCTTAAATGCTGCTTTGCTTTTATCTCCCGTGAATTTATCATTTCAGCCCTATACCCTGGCCCTGTACTCTCTTCGCTGTGCATTCTCCCCTTACCTTGATTGTAATCATCATCCCTTGCAAATTCTTTAAATATTCGCCCTTTAGCCGTTTCTCCTGTCAATTCTTTCTTAGTTTAAGCGAATAAATTTCATCTAATTGCTCTCCACCTTTAATCTTTTAACTTCTGTATTTTTCGGAGCAAACAAAACTACAATGTAATTCAATCAATTTATTATTGTTTCATACAACAACCAGTATATTTTATTCTGACATTGTTTTAGTATAATTATCTTATCAACGATACGCTGCTTCGCTTTAATTTTAATTTTGTAAAAATAGTATTATTTTAATAACTTATCCCATTCTTTGAGTACAGATTTAATCAGACAACTGTCTGTACGCTGGGGTTTTATAGAAAAAGTCGCAAATTTTTAGCTGTTTCACAAATTAAGAAAAGTAGCGAATTGTTTCCGGTAATAATGGACTGGTCTCCGTGTCCGCAGAGGCTACCCCGCCACTGTGCTGGGGGTGATCCCCTACGCGGGGGTGTCTTTCTTCACCTACGACTCGCTGAAGCACTGGTACCTGGGTGAGTCGCGGGACATTGCTACACGTGTTTAACTCACGACGCCCGAATGTGAGTGAATGAACAAATGAATGGGACGTGTCGCCCCGTGTCCTTCAATTTGAGACGTATACCGTTGCGGATAGGTATAGCTACAAAGGGTAGAATTGCATGTAACACCTTGTACAGGTAACCACTGCTTACCTTAGCAGCAGTATCCCATAGTATTGACCTAATGCTGTGAAAGTAACTAAAACAGCAGCAGCAATTTGGTGGGTAGGTGTTTGGGCTCGTGTGACTGTAATCACGCGCTTTAGATCGGAACGCTGCATTACAACAATGCTGCTCAGCGACAGTATAAAACATGGTGGTGATACTTCCGCGGATGAGCTCCGTTTCAAATAGCTGTTCATGTTGAATGATATGTAAACGAAAGAACGATTGAACGAAAGAGCGAACTATGAGAGCGGAAAATTTGTATTACCATTTTATTACCTATAATCTCTAAAGTTTTATATACACATTAAGCACCTTAATGAATGAATACACATTTATTATACAACAGACCAAAGTATAGAACAAAATAACATAATACGTAATAAATACATTATTTTAAATTAAAAAAAAAACTGACTTCAACATACGCCCAGGAACTTAAATACAAAAAAAAATTTGCTACTTTGGGTTACATTATTGTTGATTTTTTAATAACAGCAAATCGGTTCAGGCGTCTTCGAGTAATCGGGTAATACATTAAAAAAAAAAGATTCCGACGAATTAAGAAACTCTTCCTTCTTGAAGTCGGTTAAAAAGCCAGTGGCCTCGATCTCTTCAAGGCAACCAATGGCGTGAAAAACCCGTGTGTATAAAACCATTTTACCGTTTACTTGGAATAGCAATGTCAATGGGAAGTTAGCAATATGCGGTCGATGGCTTGAGTTGTAATGGATGAATTAAATGAATGAATCGAGCTAAATCTGTTCCGCAGAGTACACGGGCTCGAGCCCGCGAGGCCTCACTAACATGGCGTTCGGCGGCGCGGCGGGCGCGCTCGCGCAGACCGCGTCGTACCCGTACTTGAATGACGTATATTTTGTAAAGTTGGCTCGTGGTACGTGGTGACGTAGATACTTGCTCGACGAACAAGCTCCTACACATACCTTGTAGAATCCTGTTAGTGAGGTAAACTTGCGACGTTGCTACGTGATTCACCATCATCTTCATCCATAGCTTGAATGTCCCATTGCTGGGTACACGCCTCCTCCCTCTTATAGTAGAACTACTTTTAATATCACAAGTTAGTAATAACGGGGACCGACACTTTAATGTTCTGTTCAAGCCACTGGGGCTCAGACCCCAAATTTCCTATCTCCGTGGGTGTGCTAATATATAATAAACTCTGTACTAAAATCTGTGTGGTGTATAACGATGACAGAAATTGTATAATCCACCATGCAGATCCGGTTTAGATCCCACAGGGCACGTGCATACGTAAAGCCAAATGGTTTGACTGGAGCTATATTATATTGGTAATCGTTGATTACTGCGGTTACCTGTCAATGTAAATACGTAAGTAAAAACAAAAAAGTTTGATCTGGCGATATTAAAAAATATAAGGATTGGATGTTATCTAACCTAACCTATTTTTTTTTTTTTTTTTTTTTTTAACGCTGGGAAATGCGTTTATGCATCCCCTCCGGAAACAGCGCATCCGAAGCTGCGCCGTTTCCGGAGGGGTATGTGGGACTCACCGGCATAAAGCGGCCAGAATACCCACTAAAACCCAGCGATGTTCCTACTGCCTAAGGTGGCTCCCGAGGTGCCTCAAGGCCAGCGCCAGGACTCTTCCCGGGACTCCATCCGGTCCCGGTGCCTTCTTGCACCGCCGCAGGTGGTTCCACGCTTCTCCTAATTCATCCTCTGTGACCGGAGGGGCTTCCATCGACTCTTCTCGCTCCCCGAATGATGGAATCGTCATAGTCGGGGGCGTAAAAGCTGGTGGTTGAGGAAAGAGTCCAGACACCACCCGATTAAGGAGCTCCGGCTCCATGGAGTTCATGGGTGGGGCACTCCGCATCTTACCTCTGACGATGCGGTATGGCCGACCCCATGGATCCCTATTCAGGGTTGCCAGGAACTCCTCGCTGGCGGAGTCCTTGGCATTAGCGATGGCCACCTCTTCCGGCGCGTCCAGTGGCCTTCTTCGGCGGCAGCGGGTGTAAGCCCGGCGCGCCCGATTACTGTCGCAACGGAGAGCAGCAATTTCTTGCGACCACCAGTAAACCGCCTTCCGGGCTGGGAGGCACCTGGTCCGGGGCATCGCTGCATCACATACCCTCTTCAATGCGATGCGGAAACGCCTCGCCCTCTCCTCAACATCAGTCAGCACCGGGGTGGCTGCGTTCCAGGCCTCAACAATGGCTCCTTCCTCCACCATTTCACGGTCGAGGCGGGCTAGGGACCATCTCGGAAACACTACTCTCCCTCCTCCGGTCTGACTTTGAGGCAACGAGCAGGATGCGGAGACTCTCCACCGGATGTACCGATGGTCTGACAGAGTCTCCACTTCCTCGAGGACGCGCCAATCCTGGGCACGTGAGGCGATGGCAGGGGTAGCGAATGAGACATCCACTATTGACCCCCCCTGCCGTCGCACACAGGTGTTTGCGCGTCCTTGGTTGAGAAGGACCAGGCCGACCATGGCAGCCCAGTTCTCCAACTCAACTCCCCTCAGATCTGTTATGGGGGATCCCCACGCCGCAGACTTCGCATTTAGGTCCCCCATCAGGATTACCTGGGTCGGGGCCGCACCTCTCACCACTGGCTCCAGACTTCTAAGATAAGCCTCGAAGGCAGACAGGGGTTTGTTTGGGGAGAAGTATACTCCAATTAGTGTCACCTCCCCCCACACGACCGCTACAAACCCTGGTCCGCTGCGTTGTGGAACCAGTGGAATTCCATGTGCCGGCACCACAACAGCCACCGATCCCTCGACGTCACCAGCCCAATTTGATTGAGTAGGGATGAAGTAGGGCTCGGCGGCTGTCGCCACTTGAATCTGCCACTCCGCCATGTGTTGTATCAGGAGGTCCTGGGCACGGGCGCAGTGGTTCAGATTGGCCTGCAGAAATTCGCTATGGCGTATGGTCATTAGTCGCCATTTCGATGTCCTCCTGTGGCGGTTCTTGTCGACCTCTTGAAGAGCCTGGGGCCCGAGTCAAAGGAGCCTCCTTACCCTTCGTTGGAGGCGGGAAACACTTAAGCCCTCCCATAACATGACCAGCTTTCCTGCCCATTTGCGTGCAGATTGCACATTTAGGCTCATCCGAGCACGAGGCCGCCTTGTGCCCTTCCCTGCCACATCTGAAGCACAAAGTGCTCCGGTCGGCAGGTGATGGGCAGAGAGCCCTTGTGTGACCCACCCCCATGCACTTAAAGCAGCGCATCGGGATAGGTTCCAAAAGGGTAACACGGGCTGACGACCACCCAACGACTATCCTTCCCTCTGCTACGAGTAGCTTCGCTGTAGTCACAGGGCATCGGACCAATATCGATCCAGTCCCGCTGGGTCCCGCCCGAATAGCACCAGCTCTAACCTGCTCCAGTGGAACACTTCCCATTTGCGCCACCACCCTCTGCACTTCTTCAGGTGTGACGGACTCGTCAATACCAGCGATCCTCAGTTCTGCGGTTTTCATGGGCCGTGTAACCGTCACCCATTCGCCGACCAGGCCTTGCAGTTTGCCCGCCAGCTCATCTGCAGCCTTGGCGCTGTCGGCCCCCGGAACCTCAATAACTCTGGCCCCGGTGGCTGATTTGCGCACCCGTACATGATCCACTCCGACCTCCTTCAAGGCCAGGCCCGCGGTGGCTGTCTTCATGACCGTCGCGTAAGTTTGGGTTGCGACGACTTCTGGCCTCAGGGTGATAACGACCGCTGAGGACTTTGGAGGGCTCAGTTTACCCTTGCGTTTAGCCGGCGTAGCCTTAGCAGGTGCGCAGGCTGAGTTAGGAGCCTTGGGCTTAGTGGACTTAGCCGTCTTGGCTTTAGCCTTCCTCCCAATTACCTTTGACCAGGCGGGTGGGGTTGGTGGGGCTGGAGCGTGGTCTCAGTGGCTTCAGCCTCACGTGGCTCTGCACTACGTGTGGAGACGCTGCACTCTGTCTGCGGCGCAGCGGTAGGCTTAGTGGTCTTAGTTCCTGCCGCCGAGCGAGTCTTTGCTGGACGCGCAGGCGAAGGGCCCGCTGATGGCTCATCGGGAGAGCGGCGGGTAACTGCTCCTTTCTTTTTATCAGCCGCGAGTGGCGGCCTCAAAATGGGCTCCTGTGGGAGTCGCTTTTCCAGCTGCTCGAGGCGGTCATTTACCATCCCCCCGATGGATATAAAGAGATCCCTTTTTAAGGTCTCAAGCATCTCGCCGAGTGCCGGGGAGCTCTGGGGATCCATGCCCAGATCGGGCTGACCCACTGGTGCAGGGGATTTTTCCCTTGCAGAGAACGCGAACCGGAGGGCCTTGACCTCCGCTCTTAAGGCGGCCATCTCCTGTCGCATCCTCCTGTTGTCTGCCCGGAGCCTTTGAGCTTCCTCGTCAATCGTCATTGCCTGTAGGGCGTCCATGGCTGCGCGGATTTCTTTGGTAGCCCGGTTTATTTCACCCTTCACGCCGCCCTTGAGGTTGTTGGACTTCTGAGTCTCGCACGTTATCGAGGAGACCGCACTCCTGGCCCTGTCGATGAGCTCGTCTTTTGTTGGGCCATATTCGCCATCGGCATTCATGGTCACTTTAGCCCTATTGATAGGACTCCGTTCTCGCACACCTTCATCTACTCTTTCAGCCCGAGCCCTTCCCACTTTAATCTTTGCCTTTGTTGTTACTGCAGACTCAGTCTCAGGCTCCACTGCGACAGCCTTCAACGAGGGCTCTCCTTCTTCCTCTTCCCGTGAGTCCACCTGATCATGGGGCCGCTTTGATACGGCTCCGGCTACCTTCCAAGGCTCCACTAAGGCCTCCAAAACTCTGTCACTATCGTCTGAATCAGTGTCCATTAGAAGCTCATTAACCTTTTCCTCCTCCGTTGGCTTAGGCAGAACAATCTTCAGCCGGTAAGCCTGTCCTTCTCTCTTCCTTCCTCTCTCTTCCTCTCCTTGCGGGCCTTCTAGCCCTCTAATATTACTATTCTTTCTAATTTTATTTATTTCCATATTTGATCCCACGAGTATGGGGGAAATATTCAGTCCATCCGGGTGGTGCCCCCTGCACCCAGATAAGCCAAAGCGTAACTCGCCAAAGGGTGTCGGCCGGTACCCTGACGGGGGTCGCACTAGAGACTGAACTACCCATCAGCCATGCATCCCCTCGCGGTGCGCCGCCGCTTGGGATTCGGGGTGATTTTTGTCGGTCGCCAAAGGCGGCCGGAGGTTCCTCTCTGGGAGGAGTCTGTCCTCTAGTGACTCCAGGCGGGCATTCAACATTCCTCCGACCTGGACCATCACCGTACGACAAATCTCCTCCAATGAAGGCGCAGCTGGGGTAACCCCAGGGCGGCCAGTTTTGCCTTGTTGAGGAGGACGCATTGCAGGGGGCGCCTCCTCTGTCTTGTCCGGGGAAGAGTGAGCGGAACCCTGCTTCCGCATACCCTCCATCTCTGTCCGTAATTGGGCCAGCTCTCTGCGGAGGCTAGCCATCTCGGCTTGCAGGCGTGTGTTGTCCGCCTGCAGTCGCCGAGGGCTTCTACAGTCTCCTTGATGGAAGCCGCAGCGTCTTTCAGGTCACGCACGAAGGTGCCCTTCAAGTGGGCAGACTTAGTGGCCACCTTTCTAATAAGGTCCAAGTCTTCCCAGATCTGGTCCTGCAGTCGGGCTGCGGTCTTTTCATCCACACGTTGCCCGAATGGAGATGACACTTCTTTGCGCGCCTCCCGCCGAAAACGGGCGACGGCGGCCTCCTTGAGGAGGTCATCCTCCGCCTTTTGTTTGGCCTGGGCTTTCGCCTCGGCTCTTTTTTCCATATTAAGGGCCTCCCTGGCCTTGCCAATGCCGACATAACGCCCATGGGTAGGTGGACGCCCTCTACCTCTTACAGGGACTGGTGTCCCCGGCCTTTCCTCGTCAGTCGACATATCATCGCCTTCACTGAGGCGTGGGCGCTTCACTCCTGTCATATCGGACACTGAAAACGCTACCGACGAGCCTGAGCCCGATCTGGGCCTGCTCTCGACGGTTATAAGGCTGCAGTCGGATTCCGACGCCGTCTCTTCAGTTCCGCTCCTCTTCCTCCCCCCTTCTCCTACATCCATCCAAAATTTCCCCCCCAATTCTAACTCTTCCTCCTTACGCATTTCTCTCTCGTGCCTCTGTGCTAAAACTTCGCACCTCTCTAAGGCCACTACCAATTCTTTCCCCCCTTGCACGTTTCCATCTATCCCTAAACCCCCCACAATCTTCTCCTCTTCCTTACGAATGGTGGCCCCCCCGTATACATGGGGCCGATGCGCGACTAGCGACGCACCAAGGGATTCCCCCTCGCGGGGACCCTCCCGGGTAGATTTATTTCCAGTTCGTACTTCCATTTTGTTTTTTAGGCCTAATGGGGACCCTTCCCAGACACCCTAGTGGCTGCACTCCCAGCAACCATGCATCCCATCGGCGGGCATCAAACCTTAGGATTGGGGTAATTTTTTATAGAGGTTGTCTTCCTCGCAGCCCCACGCTCAGTGCGCGGGACCCCCGGTTCCGCTCAGTGCGGATTACGGGTTGCCCGACGGTGGCCGAAGCCAGCGCTCACCGGCCATGAAGACCGGAGAGCCCACCGCGCTGGGCGTTCCCACCCACACCGGTGATTTTTTTACCGAGGTTGTCCTTCCTCGCGGCCTGTAAGGCCCCACCCTCAGTGGCAGCGCACAGAAGCGCCCCACCCTCAGTGGCAGCGCACAGAAGCGCCCCACCCCGCCTCGTGCTAGTTTTGGTTCGCGCCGGGTTTCCCCGGTACCCCCCATATCTGGGAGGCATTCCCCTATCCACCACCCGGGGACGCGCCCGATGGGGGACTAGCAACCCCACACGGGAACCTAACCTTTTTTTTTTTTTTTTTTTTGGCGTGGTGGAAAAGCTTTATGACTACCCCCGTCCCTTGGGCGGGACGGAGGTTATGTGGGACTCCCCCCTCTGGGGTATACCCGAACTAAAAACCACCACGGCATGTCCCTCTCGTTGGCTTTGCTAGACGCCCGGGGAACCCGTTGTATACTTCCCAGGCGTCTGCCAACTGCCCCAGCCGAATGCCGGGGCTCCCGCGCTAAAAAGGAGGGGATCGGGACAGCGTGATCCCCCCCTTAGACAGTGAGGAGACTAGTATAGTGGCGGGTAGCTAGCCCAATAGCTACCCGCCTCCTCCCAAGGGAAGCTGGCGAGCGGCAAATTGCCCCCGTCTTCTTCCCCCCCGTCTACGCCGAAGCGGATGTGCGTCTGGATCTTCTTCGCGCACCCGCTCCGCAGCCTCCTTCTGCAAGATGACCTCTTCGCAGAAATCGGCCACAGCGTCCCAAGACGCTTCGCTGCTCAGCATGGCAAGCACAACGCTGGGCAGCGAGAGGTCCCCGCCGATTGCCGCCACCAGAGTGCGGCGCTGTGTGTCCCATTTACTGCATTCTTCTAGGGTATGCTGAGCCGTGTCATCCACAGCGCCACACTCATGACACGTCGGAGTTGGTTCCCTTCTCGCGACTCGGTACAGATAATGGCCAAAGCAGCCATGGCTGGTTAATACCTGCACCAGTCGGTATGATAGCACCCCATGCTTGCGACGGGACCACAGACCCAGTACCGGGCGAATGGCCTCTATGGTGCGTTTTCCATAGAGGGCATCCGCCAGACTCGATTTCCAGCGGTCCCGCATCCTCCGTGCCGCCATCCTCTGTGCCCGCCCGATAACTTCGATGGCCGGTGGCCCCCCTCTTGCCCGACTCTCCGCTCTGATGCGGTAAGTCTCAGCGAGCACTCCTGCTTCCAACTCCCACGGGGGGGTGCCAGCTAACACGCAGGCAGCCGCGAACGCAACGGTCGTGTATGCCCGGCATATTCTGTTTGCCACTACCCGTTGCGGCCTCCGCAGAAGGGCCCTGGTTGGCGCACAGAGTGCATCGAACCAAATGGGGGCTCCATACGTTGCCATACTTTTTACCACCCCCGCGAACAGGCGACGGCAAGGGGCTCCAGGCCCCCCCACGTTTGGGAGTAGTCGGCCCAGCGAAGCAGCTGCACCCACTACTCTAGGGGCGAGGCGGCGGAAGTGTCCTGTATCCTGCAGGCCT
>NW_024397013.1:0-25606 GCF_905163445.1 Pararge aegeria | reverse complement strand
ATTTATTTATATTATATAAGACGAGAATTACGATATTCATCAATGTCAGCACATTTATTTTCAATAAAAAGTACATTAGGAATGTGCTTTTTACTATACAGAATAACCTTCCTTGGATTTATTTAATGGTTCTATAAATCGGTAACGCTGAATAACCGACAAAAATGCACAACTTTCTCTTAGCGTTCAATTTATTATGTAGACTAGACTGCGGGATTAATGAATAGGCAATGCATCCAAAAACAAAGGTTTCCTTTACAAATAGTGTGTCGGGACCACACTTCCTCAGTGTTGCTTCTGGTATTCAAATACATCTGCTGAGTACAATGCGGTAAGGTAAGCTGGTGAGCTGTTCCCTTCTTCTCTAGGAAACACTTAACACTGCCCCTATGGTAATTCAAAATCAAAACCAATGTTATCAAAACGCAGGCATTTTATATGTTACGCACTTACGTAATAATTATTTGATAAAGCAATCTTACACTTCACACATTTTCTTGAATAAATATCTAAAGTTTTGAAGAGAAAAATTATTAGTAGTAAGGGCGAGTAAGTACCTTGCATGTCACAGCTGGAGTCTCTCATAGGGCTCCACACGTCACTATGGATGAGTTCCAAGGGTCGGCCAACACGTTTCGTAGATCTTTTCGGAGCCCGGGCCACAGGCTTTCCTTCCAGGCAGGCGCAAACTTGTTGAAATCTTCTTTGTCATCCTGAAATGAACATACCTTTAAGACAATGATACCCTAACCGTCTATGCCATAAATCAGTATTCATGTTAAGTATTATTAGACTTAACTAACTTTGCAATATTGACTTCCTGCGCTTGATGTAGGACAGTCATCGATTGCTCTTTTGCAAAACAAAACATTCATTCTATCAGTGACGTGCATAGAGGGTATGTAAAGTATATGCAAATGTTTATTTAATTTTCATTTTCATTAATTCTTCATTTTATATCATCTGCATACCCTGTACATAGCCTCAATGCACGCTACTGCATTCTATATACACCCACATAGATTAGCAGATATAACAGGCTGGTGTTGTATACTACAACTGTCATGGACAAAACACCCATCTACATTCATGATCACAACCATGCCTCTTTCACATAATTTAATAACAGAAAACAAATTTTGCAGACAACTACGGAACGTAAAAAACATTGTTTAAGGTTTTATCAAAGTTATTTATGCTGTTTACATGAATATCTGTAGAGCTCTCCAGTTTAGTCGCGCCATCATCACAAGTGATCATCCTTTTCCATCCATCACCACGGAAAGATCTGGAGCAGTCTTATTCCTAGCCAGGACTGCACGGACAATGTGATCAAAAGAGTTAGTGTTTAAAATTATACAACTTTAGGAAGTAACAGTTTCTACCCTTAGTAAAAGTTTGTTCACTGGCAATACAGTACAGCGTCGCCTGGTACAGTTGCTTTCGAGTATTGTAGCAGTATACTTCAGTTAAATTGAATGTATATCCAAACCCTGTTTTAAAGCCTATAAACACTTCAACAGCCTAGACAGTAGATCTAAAAGGAACGTTTGTAAGTGGATAAAAATCAATACAGGATTTGCGACACTAAAACGATTGCAGTAAGAAGTTTTACTAAGACCGAAAGTTTTGTTTCGATACGCGAAATCGACTACGACTGCGAGCGTGCAAATGTGCTAAGGGTAAAAAGTCTTTCCCCATCAAATAAATAAATGAAAATATCATAATAATGTACTCAAGACTCCCCAGTAAACTGGTTAAAAGTAAAAGTCTTTTAAACTGTAATAAACCACATCCGAGCATGTTCACATTGAAATTGCCTGGTCTCCCCCGTCCTCCCGTGTCAAACGGATGGTAACCCCTTTAGACCCTGACCTATTACCCCCATCTCTCCCATCCCCCTTAATTCTTAAATCTAGACAGATTACGAGTCTTAGAATATCTACGTCGAGTTTGTAAACACTTATTTTTCTTCAGTTAAAGGCAAATCCGCGTAACTATTACGCACCAACGCCAACATTAATAATCAATCAAATCCAACATATTCATTAAAATTAATTTTGGTCAGAACATTTCAATTATAAGTATAGGTATTAAAGAAAATGTAGATAGAGCGAAAGTACAATCTCATGTTAAATGTTTTTAAGGAGAAGTAGAAAGCTTCTGAAATCCATTGGTTGATATTATAGTTTATTCTTAAATCTAAGTAAAAAAAAAAAAAAAAATGCATTGATAACCTCTTCCTTTATTTGAAGTCGGTTAGAACTATGAAAGAAGAAATAACCTACCCTACCCAGTAATGCGGAAGCCACTTAGGAAGAATAAGTTAAAAGTAGTTAATAATTAGTATATACAGTAGCGTGCATTGCATATATGCAAATAAGCAGTGCATACCCTACCCTCAGGGTCTTAAAGAGCCTTCAGATAGGACCATTAAAGTTTTGTAATTAAAAAAACACTAAGTAAAAAATATATGAAAGCGCCATCTAGTAATGAGCGGCCAAACTTCTAGGTCAATTGTCGCTAGACAGGCGACAGCGCAACCAGCGCGCGCGAGGCGCATAGCGTACAAAATAAAATCTTTAGCGTATATCTCTAAAAGCGTATTTTAATTTTTAACCGTAAATGCTAAACATTTACCTTTTAAAACACGTAAAAATCTCATGTTATCTATTGCAGGGTAAATCAATTATTATGAATCACTCGACATATGACGCCCTCTACTGTTGCATAGAAATATCAAATAAAATAAGCACGCCCAAAGAAAGAATCGTTCTGCTAGATGTGTGCGTGCAAGTTAGTAGTGTGTGTCGTGTAATGTTATAATCGTGCGCTTGTACTTACAAGATTAGCATCGGTCTTGTGTGAACAGTTTCATTCATAAATTCTCTATTCTCTAATTACGTGTTTCATTTTTTCTATGAATAAAATGATTTGCTTGGTTTGTTATTGTTGTTAAAGGTCATTATTCTTTTTTTAGAATTAAAAACATTATTCACAAATGTAAATACCTTTTAGTGTCTTTTAAGAAAATTAAGGATCTAATATTATCGAATTAGTCTTTCGTTTTGAAAATAATCTATGAAACCAAACGCTGTCTCAATTTTGAAAAATGAATAATTTAGGTTTTCCAGGAATCATTGGAGAGTGAGAGAGTTAACAATAAATATGGTTTCTATTTATTGTTTACATATCAAAATAAAATAGCGTTCGTACCCATACTTACAAAAAATTAAAGACATATTTTGACTAATTTCGATTGCAATATTATCATTAGCATATTCGATCGCCATTATTGTTTACCTTCGAACAATGCTGTATGGCGTTGGTGATAAATAAACGGTTCAAGTGCATAAATTCAGTAACTTATAAAAGTTTGAGCAGTGATAGTTTAATGTGTTAAGGTTAATTTATAGTTTATTCATTCATTTTATAATGAAAGCATATTCGTGCGGTCTTTGTTTGGGTTCAGTGTGCCTGGAAAAAGTACTTAGAGAAAACTTTAATTTCTATCCCTACTTATATCGTAAAATTAGAAATCATTCGCAAAGGAAGGAGTGTACCAATGTTACAAATATCCCAAAAAAAGGTGATAAAGTAACGCGTATATTTAATAATAAATATTACGAAAACTATTCTTGGCTAAGCGGCTTTGTACACACCAATCGATTAATTTGCTTTCCTTTTGTTTTATTGTCCAATATACGTAAAGTGTGGAATGATAAAGGATATTGTGATCTTAATAATTTTCATAAAAACGCTAAAAACATGATATGTTGGAAAAATATTATCATCATCAGTGTGCTTAGAAAATGCTGCCGAATGGTGTGTCATAATTTTGTGACGTAAATCAGGGTATGTACTTTTATTCAATTAGCAGTAGATAGACGATAGTATTAAATCAATCAAAAATGCCACTGAGTATATACCTTCAAAGAAGATAGCGGGCGTGTAGTTGTCCTGCGTAGTAGTCATACATAGCGCATGCCACGGATCGACCGAACCGTGCACGTACGCGACCCGACCGGCGGGTATGTTTAAACCACCGAACTCTTCATTAGTCCACTCAGCACACGCGTTCACAAACACAGAGTCAAATCTGTAACGAAGAGAAAATAATATTAAAAATTGTTCAATGTACATACTTGTTTCAGTGTTTATTTTATAACTTAAGCTTATTTAAGCGATTATTTATGAACTATTTATGAAATTTATAGCTAATAAATCTAATAGGTTGGGGAAAAAGTCTTTTCGCATTATAGTATGTATGAACATGTAATAAAATCTCTTTGGCTATACTATTTGTATCTGGCTGGTTTTGGTATCAAATTAGGAAAATGTGTGAAGATGAGTGAATCTAATGAAGAAATTCCTTTTTACCTTTTAAAATTTTACTACAAAAAAGGTAAAAATGCAACGCAAGCCGCGAAAAAAATTTGGGTTTAGCGTTTTCAATCCGGAAATTTTGATGTCAAAGATGCACCTCGCTCTGGTTAGGAGGAGCCCTATGACGGATATAATGGATGCCATTTTTGAAAAAGTGGACCAAGATGGGCAAATCAGTAGGTACAATGTAGCTGAAGAACTGGGAATTGACCACAAAACCATTTTTGACGGAGCTGATAAGAAGTGGATCATGACCGAACCATTTTTGAACTGGTGATGAGAAGTGGATCATGTACGACAAGAAAGTGCGAAAAAGGTCACGGTCAAAGGCCGATCAGGCTTCACAGACTGTGGCGAAACCCGGGTTAACTCGCAACAAGGTGACGCTGTGTGTGTAGTAGTAGGATTGGAAGGGCATTATTCATTATAAGCTGTTACCACCAGGCAGGATCATCAATTCTGAATTCTACTGCGAACAACTGATGAGATTAAAGCAAGAAGTTTAGAGAAAGCGGCCGGAATTAATCAACAGAAGAGGTGTGGTTTTTCATCATGATAACGCTAGACCTAACACATCTTTAGCCACTCAGCTAAAATTAAGATAGTTTGGCTGGGAGGTGGTAATGCATCCGCTGTATAGTCCTGACCTTACACCTTCAGATTTCCACCTGTTTCGGTCTCTTCAGAATTCTTTAGGCAGTGTCAGGTTAACATCACGAGAGGACTGCCAAAACTACTTGTCGCGGTTTTTTGATTTCAGAAACCCCAAAATTTCTATAGCAATGGGATTATGTCCCTACCTACCTATGCCTAATTTATGCAAAGGAAGAAAATAAATTCCAAAAACTTTTTAATGATGATAGTACTTCTAGAAAAAGAGGTAGTATTTAGATTTTATTACAACGTTCTACATAGATACTAGTTTGCGAAAAGACTATTATTCCCGCAAATTTCTCCCTATATCACATTTCAATTTGTATGTCCACTTAAACTAACTTTATAACATTACTATCAGCAGGTGGATCAACTGAATTCCAAACTTTTTTCTCCAAAAGTGACAGATACTCTACATTCATAGCTTTTTGCCACCAGAGGAGTTTGATAACTTTATTGCCTACACATATGTTTGTGGCTTCTCAAAAATTCTGGTCTACATACCTATTTTATAATCGCCATATTTCGTCGGCGGTGTACCACGTGTACTGCGCATGGATCGGCAGCTGACAGACTCCTCTGTACTAGTCGCCACTTCCCCTCCAACTATAGCGCCGCCGACGTCTCGCGTCGTTTTTTCTCTCTTCCGCCTTTCCTCAGCAGAAGACTCGGCATCAGTAGAGGCCTGCTCTACCTCACTGTTGTTGCAGCAGTCATCGCCAGACTCACCATCTGTTAATTCATATAAAAATCATGTGATTTATTTATATTATATAAGACGAGAATTACGATATTCATCAATGTCAGCACATTTATTTTCAATAAAAAGTACATTAGGAATGTGCTTTTTACTATACAGAATAACCTTCCTTGGATTTATTTAATGGTTCTATAAATCGGTAACGCTGAATAACCGACAAAAATGCACAACTTTCTCTTAGCGTTCAATTTATTATGTAGACTAGACTGCGGGATTAATGAATAGGCAATGCATCCAAAAACAAAGGTTTCCTTTACAAATAGTGTGTCGGGACCACACTTCCTCAGTGTTGCTTCTGGTATTCAAATACATCTGCTGAGTACAATGCGGTAAGGTAAGCTGGTGAGCTGTTCCCTTCTTCTCTAGGAAACACTTAACACTGCCCCTATGGTAATTCAAAATCAAAACCAATGTTATCAAAACGCAGGCATTTTATATGTTACGCACTTACGTAATAATTATTTGATAAAGCAATCTTACACTTCACACATTTTCTTGAATAAATATCTAAAGTTTTGAAGAGAAAAATTATTAGTAGTAAGGGCGAGTAAGTACCTTGCATTTCCACAGCTGGAGTCTCTCATAGGGCTCCACACGTCACTATGGATGAGTTCCAAGGGTCGGCCAACACGTTTCGTAGATCTTTTCGGAGCCCGGGCCACAGGCTTTCCTTCCAGGCAGGCGCAAACTTGTTGAAATCTTCTTTGTCATCCTGAAATGAACATACCTTTAAGACAATGATACCCTAACCGTCTATGCCATAAATCAGTATTCATGTTAAGTATTATTAGACTTAACTAACTTTGCAATATTGACTTCCTGCGCTTGATGTAGGACAGTCATCGATTGCTCTTTTGCAAAACAAAACATTCATTCTATCAGTGACGTGCATAGAGGGTATGTAAAGTATATGCAAATGTTTATTTAATTTTCATTTTCATTAATTCTTCATTTTATATCATCTGCATACCCTGTACATAGCCTCAATGCACGCTACTGCATTCTATATACACCCACATAGATTAGCAGATATAACAGGCTGGTGTTGTATACTACAACTGTCATGGACAAAACACCCATCTACATTCATGATCACAACCATGCCTCTTTCACATAATTTAATAACAGAAAACAAATTTTGCAGACAACTACGGAACGTAAAAAACATTGTTTAAGGTTTTATCAAAGTTATTTATGCTGTTTACATGAATATCTGTAGAGCTCTCCAGTTTAGTCGCTCCATCATCACAAGTGATCATCCTTTTCCATCCATCACCACGGAAAGATCTGGAGCAGTCTTATTCCTAGCCAGGACTGCACGGACAATGTGATCAAAAGAGTTAGTGTTTAAAATTATACAACTTTAGGAAGTAACAGTTTCTACCCTTAGTAAAAGTTTGTTCACTGGCAATACAGTACAGCGTCGCTGGTACAGTTGCTTTCGAGTATTGTAGCAGTATACTTCAGTTAAATTGAATGTATATCCAAACCCTGTTTTAAAGCCTATAAACACTTCAACAGCCTAGACAGTAGATCTAAAAGGAACGTTTGTAAGTGGATAAAAATCAATACAGGATTTGCGACACTAAAACGATTGCAGTAAGAAGTTTTACTAAGACCGAAAGTTTTGTTTCGATACGCGAAATCGACTACGACTGCGAGCGTGCAAATGTGCTAAGGGTAAAAAGTCTTTCCCCATCAAATAAATAAATGAAAATATCATAATAATGTACTCAAGACTCCCCAGTAAACTGGTTAAAAGTAAAAGTCTTTTAAACTGTAATAAACCACATCCGAGCATGTTCACATTGAAATTGCCTGGTCTCCCCGTCCTCCCGTGTCAAACGGATGGTAACCCCTTTAGACCCTGACCTATTACCCCCATCTCTCCCATCCCCCTTAATTCTTAAATCTAGACAGATTACGAGTCTTAGAATATCTACGTCGAGTTTGTAAACACTTATTTTTCTTCAGTTAAAGGCAAATCCGCGTAACTATTACGCACCAACGCCAACATTAATAATCAATCAAATCCAACATATTCATTAAAATTAATTTTGGTCAGAACATTTCAATTATAAGTATAGGTATTAAAGAAAATGTAGATAGAGCGAAAGTACAATCTCATGTTAAATGTTTTTAAGGAGAAGTAGAAAGCTTCTGAAATCCATTGGTTGATATTATAGTGTATTCTTAAATCTAAGTAAAAAAAAAAAAAAAAATGCATTGATAACCTCTTCCTTTATTTGAAGTCGGTTAGAACTATGAAAGAAGAAATAACCTACCCTACCCAGTAATGCGGAAGCCACTTAGGAAGAATAAGTTAAAAGTAGTTAATAATTAGTATATACAGTAGCGTGCATTGCATATATGCAAATAAGCAGTGCATACCCTACCCTCAGGGTCTTAAAGAGCCTTCAGATAGGACCATTAAAGTTTTGTAATTAAAAAAACACTAAGTAAAAAATATATGAAAGCGCCATCTAGTAATGAGCGGCCAAACTTCTAGGTCAATTGTCGCTAGACAGGCGACAGCGCAACCAGCGCGCGCGAGGCGCATAGCGTACAAAATAAAATCTTTAGCGTATATCTCTAAAAGCGTATTTTAATTTTTAACCGTAAATGCTAAACATTTACCTTTTAAAACACGTAAAAATCTCATGTTATCTATTGCAGGGTAAATCAATTATTATGAATCACTCGACATATGACGCCCTCTACTGTTGCATAGAAATATCAAATAAAATAAGCACGCCCAAAGAAAGAATCGTTCTGCTAGATGTGTGCGTGCAAGTTAGTAGTGTGTGTCGTGTAATGTTATAATCGTGCGCTTGTACTTACAAGATTAGCATCGGTCTTGTGTGAACAGTTTCATTCATAAATTCTCTATTCTCTAATTACGTGTTTCATTTTTTCTATGAATAAAATGATTTGCTTGGTTTGTTATTGTTGTTAAAGGTCATTATTCTTTTTTTAGAATTAAAAACATTATTCACAAATGTAAATACCTTTTAGTGTCTTTTAAGAAAATTAAGGATCTAATATTATCGAATTAGTCTTTCGTTTTGAAAATAATCTATGAAACCAAACGCTGTCTCAATTTTGAAAAATGAATAATTTAGGTTTTCCAGGAATCATTGGAGAGTGAGAGAGTTAACAATAAATATGGTTTCTATTTATTGTTTACATATCAAAATAAAATAGCGTTCGTACCCATACTTACAAAAAATTAAAGACATATTTTGACTAATTTCGATTGCAATATTATCATTAGCATATTCGATCGCCATTATTGTTTACCTTCGAACAATGCTGTATGGCGTTGGTGATAAATAAACGGTTCAAGTGCATAAATTCAGTAACTTATAAAAGTTTGAGCAGTGATAGTTTAATGTGTTAAGGTTAATTTATAGTTTATTCATTCATTTTATAATGAAAGCATATTCGTGCGGTCTTTGTTTGGGTTCAGTGTGCCTGGAAAAAGTACTTAGAGAAAACTTTAATTTCTATCCCTACTTATATCGTAAAATTAGAAATCATTCGCAAAGGAAGGAGTGTACCAATGTTACAAATATCCCAAAAAAAGGTGATAAAGTAACGCGTATATTTAATAATAAATATTACGAAAACTATTCTTGGCTAAGCGGCTTTGTACACACCAATCGATTAATTTGCTTTCCTTTTGTTTTATTGTCCAATATACGTAAAGTGTGGAATGATAAAGGATATTGTGATCTTAATAATTTTCATAAAAACGCTAAAAACATGATATGTTGGAAAAATATTATCATCATCAGTGTGCTTAGAAAATGCTGCCGAATGGTGTGTCATAATTTTGTGACGTAAATCAGGGTATGTACTTTTATTCAATTAGCAGTAGATAGACGATAGTATTAAATCAATCAAAAATGCCACTGAGTATATACCTTCAAAGAAGATAGCGGGCGTGTAGTTGTCCTGCGTAGTAGTCATACATAGCGCATGCCACGGATCGACCGAACCGTGCACGTACGCGACCCGACCGGCGGGTATGTTTAAACCACCGAACTCTTCATTAGTCCACTCAGCACACGCGTTCACAAACACAGAGTCAAATCTGTAACGAAGAGAAAATAATATTAAAAATTGTTCAATGTACATACTTGTTTCAGTGTTTATTTTATAACTTAAGCTTATTTAAGCGATTATTTATGAACTATTTATGAAATTTATAGCTAATAAATCTAATAGGTTGGGGAAAAAGTCTTTTCGCATTATAGTATGTATGAACATGTAATAAAATCTCTTTGGCTATACTATTTGTATCTGGCTGGTTTTGGTATCAAATTAGGAAAATGTGTGAAGATGAGTGAATCTAATGAAGAAATTCCTTTTTACCTTTTAAAATTTTACTACAAAAAAGGTAAAAATGCAACGCAAGCCGCGAAAAAAATTTGGGTTTAGCGTTTTCAATCCGGAAATTTTGATGTCAAAGATGCACCTCGCTCTGGTTAGGAGGAGCCCTATGACGGATATAATGGATGCCATTTTTGAAAAAGTGGACCAAGATGGGCAAATCAGTAGGTACAATGTAGCTGAAGAACTGGGAATTGACCACAAAACCATTTTTGACGGAGCTGATAAGAAGTGGATCATGACCGAACCATTTTTGAACTGGTGATGAGAAGTGGATCATGTACGACAAGAAAGTGCGAAAAAGGTCACGGTCAAAGGCCGATCAGGCTTCACAGACTGTGGCGAAACCCGGGTTAACTCGCAACAAGGTGACGCTGTGTGTGTAGTAGTAGGATTGGAAGGGCATTATTCATTATAAGCTGTTACCACCAGGCAGGATCATCAATTCTGAATTCTACTGCGAACAACTGATGAGATTAAAGCAAGAAGTTTAGAGAAAGCGGCCGGAATTAATCAACAGAAGAGGTGTGGTTTTTCATCATGATAACGCTAGACCTAACACATCTTTAGCCACTCAGCTAAAATTAAGATAGTTTGGCTGGGAGGTGGTAATGCATCCGCTGTATAGTCCTGACCTTACACCTTCAGATTTCCACCTGTTTCGGTCTCTTCAGAATTCTTTAGGCAGTGTCAGGTTAACATCACGAGAGGACTGCCAAAACTACTTGTCGCGGTTTTTTGATTTCAGAAACCCCAAAATTTCTATAGCAATGGGATTATGTCCCTACCTACCTATGCCTAATTTATGCAAAGGAAGAAAATAAATTCCAAAAACTTTTTAATGATGATAGTACTTCTAGAAAAAGAGGTAGTATTTAGATTTTATTACAACGTTCTACATAGATACTAGTTTGCGAAAAGACTATTATTCCCGCAACCCACTTTTCCGCAAATTTCTCCCTATATCACATTTCAATTTGTATGTCCACTTAAACTAACTTTATAACATTACTATCAGCAGGTGGATCAACTGAATTCCAAACTTTTTTCTCCAAAAGTGACAGATACTCTACATTCATAGCTTTTTGCCACCAGAGGAGTTTGATAACTTTATTGCCTACACATATGTTTGTGGCTTCTCAAAAATTCTGGTCTACATACCTATTTTATAATCGCCATATTTCGTCGGCGGTGTACCACGTGTACTGCGCATGGATCGGCAGCTGACAGACTCCTCTGTACTAGTCGCCACTTCCCCTCCAACTATAGCGCCGCCGACGTCTCGCGTCGTTTTTTCTCTCTTCCGCCTTTCCTCAGCAGAAGACTCGGCATCAGTAGAGGCCTGCTCTACCTCACTGTTGTTGCAGCAGTCATCGCCAGACTCACCATCTGTTAATTCATATAAAAATCATGTGATTTATTTATATTATATAAGACGAGAATTACGATATTCATCAATGTCAGCACATTTATTTTCAATAAAAAGTACATTAGGAATGTGCTTTTTACTATACAGAATAACCTTCCTTGGATTTATTTAATGGTTCTATAAATCGGTAACGCTGAATAACCGACAAAAATGCACAACTTTCTCTTAGCGTTCAATTTATTATGTAGACTAGACTGCGGGATTAATGAATAGGCAATGCATCCAAAAACAAAGGTTTCCTTTACAAATAGTGTGTCGGGACCACACTTCCTCAGTGTTGCTTCTGGTATTCAAATACATCTGCTGAGTACAATGCGGTAAGGTAAGCTGGTGAGCTGTTCCCTTCTTCTCTAGGAAA
The DNA here is from genome assembly GCF_905163445.1 of Pararge aegeria. Lineage (NCBI taxonomy): Eukaryota > Metazoa > Arthropoda > Insecta > Lepidoptera > Nymphalidae > Pararge > Pararge aegeria. Next base: position 13,624 of record NW_024397013.1, on the reverse strand, counting down.
CACTTAACACTGCCCCTATGGTAATTCAAAATCAAAACCAATGTTATCAAAACGCAGGCATTTTATATGTTACGCACTTACGTAATAATTATTTGATAAAGCAATCTTACACTTCACACATTTTCTTGAATAAATATCTAAAGTTTTGAAGAGAAAAATTATTAGTAGTAAGGGCGAGTAAGTACCTTGCATTTCCACAGCTGGAGTCTCTCATAGGGCTCCACACGTCACTATGGATGAGTTCCAAGGGTCGGCCAACACGTTTCGTAGATCTTTTCGGAGCCCGGGCCACAGGCTTTCCTTCCAGGCAGGCGCAAACTTGTTGAAATCTTCTTTGTCATCCTGAAATGAACATACCTTTAAGACAATGATACCCTAACCGTCTATGCCATAAATCAGTATTCATGTTAAGTATTATTAGACTTAACTAACTTTGCAATATTGACTTCCTGCGCTTGATGTAGGACAGTCATCGATTGCTCTTTTGCAAAACAAAACATTCATTCTATCAGTGACGTGCATAGAGGGTATGTAAAGTATATGCAAATGTTTATTTAATTTTCATTTTCATTAATTCTTCATTTTATATCATCTGCATACCCTGTACATAGCCTCAATGCACGCTACTGCATTCTATATACACCCACATAGATTAGCAGATATAACAGGCTGGTGTTGTATACTACAACTGTCATGGACAAAACACCCATCTACATTCATGATCACAACCATGCCTCTTTCACATAATTTAATAACAGAAAACAAATTTTGCAGACAACTACGGAACGTAAAAAACATTGTTTAAGGTTTTATCAAAGTTATTTATGCTGTTTACATGAATATCTGTAGAGCTCTCCAGTTTAGTCGCTCCATCATCACAAGTGATCATCCTTTTCCATCCATCACCACGGAAAGATCTGGAGCAGTCTTATTCCTAGCCAGGACTGCACGGACAATGTGATCAAAAGAGTTAGTGTTTAAAATTATACAACTTTAGGAAGTAACAGTTTCTACCCTTAGTAAAAGTTTGTTCACTGGCAATACAGTACAGCGTCGCTGGTACAGTTGCTTTCGAGTATTGTAGCAGTATACTTCAGTTAAATTGAATGTATATCCAAACCCTGTTTTAAAGCCTATAAACACTTCAACAGCCTAGACAGTAGATCTAAAAGGAACGTTTGTAAGTGGATAAAAATCAATACAGGATTTGCGACACTAAAACGATTGCAGTAAGAAGTTTTACTAAGACCGAAAGTTTTGTTTCGATACGCGAAATCGACTACGACTGCGAGCGTGCAAATGTGCTAAGGGTAAAAAGTCTTTCCCCATCAAATAAATAAATGAAAATATCATAATAATGTACTCAAGACTCCCCAGTAAACTGGTTAAAAGTAAAAGTCTTTTAAACTGTAATAAACCACATCCGAGCATGTTCACATTGAAATTGTCTGGTCTCCCCGTCCTCCCGTGTCAAACGGATGGTAACCCCTTTAGACCCTGACCTATTACCCCCATCTCTCCCATCCCCCTTAATTCTTAAATCTAGACAGATTACGAGTCTTAGAATATCTACGTCGAGTTTGTAAACACTTATTTTTCTTCAGTTAAAGGCAAATCCGCGTAACTATTACGCACCAACGCCAACATTAATAATCAATCAAATCCAACATATTCATTAAAATTAATTTTGGTCAGAACATTTCAATTATAAGTATAGGTATTAAAGAAAATGTAGATAGAGCGAAAGTACAATCTCATGTTAAATGTTTTTAAGGAGAAGTAGAAAGCTTCTGAAATCCATTGGTTGATATTATAGTGTATTCTTAAATCTAAGTAAAAAAAAAAAAAAAAAAAAATGCATTGATAACCTCTTCCTTTATTTGAAGTCGGTTAGAACTATGAAAGAAGAAATAACCTACCCTACCCAGTAATGCGGAAGCCACTTAGGAAGAATAAGTTAAAAGTAGTTAATAATTAGTATATACAGTGGCGTGCATTGCATATATGCAAATAAGCAGTGCATACCCTACCCTCAGGGTCTTAAAGAGCCTTCAGATAGGACCATTAAAGTTTTGTAATTAAAAAAACACTAAGTAAAAAATATATGAAAGCGCCATCTAGTAATGAGCGGCCAAACTTCTAGGTCAATTGTCGCTAGACAGGCGACAGCGCAACCAGCGCGCGCGAGGCGCATAGCGTACAAAATAAAATCTTTAGCGTATATCTCTAAAAGCGTATTTTAATTTTTAACCGTAAATGCTAAACATTTACCTTTTAAAACACGTAAAAATCTCATGTTATCTATTGCAGGGTAAATCAATTATTATGAATCACTCGACATATGACGCCCTCTACTGTTGCATAGAAATATCAAATAAAATAAGCACGCCCAAAGAAAGAATCGTTCTGCTAGATGTGTGCGTGCAAGTTAGTAGTGTGTGTCGTGTAATGTTATAATCGTGCGCTTGTACTTACAAGATTAGCATCGGTCTTGTGTGAACAGTTTCATTCATAAATTCTCTATTCTCTAATTACGTGTTTCATTTTTTCTATGAATAAAATGATTTGCTTGGTTTGTTATTGTTGTTAAAGGTCATTATTCTTTTTTTAGAATTAAAAACATTATTCACAAATGTAAATACCTTTTAGTGTCTTTTAAGAAAATTAAGGATCTAATATTATCGAATTAGTCTTTCGTTTTGAAAATAATCTATGAAACCAAACGCTGTCTCAATTTTGAAAAATGAATAATTTAGGTTTTCCAGGAATCATTGGAGAGTGAGAGAGTTAACAATAAATATGGTTTCTATTTATTGTTTACATATCAAAATAAAATAGCGTTCGTACCCATACTTACAAAAAATTAAAGACATATTTTGACTAATTTCGATTGCAATATTATCATTAGCATATTCGATCGCCATTATTGTTTACCTTCGAACAATGCTGTATGGCGTTGGTGATAAATAAACGGTTCAAGTGCATAAATTCAGTAACTTATAAAAGTTTGAGCAGTGATAGTTTAATGTGTTAAGGTTAATTTATAGTTTATTCATTCATTTTATAATGAAAGCATATTCGTGCGGTCTTTGTTTGGGTTCAGTGTGCCTGGAAAAAGTACTTAGAGAAAACTTTAATTTCTATCCCTACTTATATCGTAAAATTAGAAATCATTCGCAAAGGAAGGAGTGTACCAATGTTACAAATATCCCAAAAAAAGGTGATAAAGTAACGCGTATATTTAATAATAAATATTACGAAAACTATTCTTGGCTAAGCGGCTTTGTACACACCAATCGATTAATTTGCTTTCCTTTTGTTTTATTGTCCAATATACGTAAAGTGTGGAATGATAAAGGATATTGTGATCTTAATAATTTTCATAAAAACGCTAAAAACATGATATGTTGGAAAAATATTATCATCATCAGTGTGCTTAGAAAATGCTGCCGAATGGTGTGTCATAATTTTGTGACGTAAATCAGGGTATGTACTTTTATTCAATTAGCAGTAGATAGACGATAGTATTAAATCAATCAAAAATGCCACTGAGTATATACCTTCAAAGAAGATAGCGGGCGTGTAGTTGTCCTGCGTAGTAGTCATACATAGCGCATGCCACGGATCGACCGAACCGTGCACGTACGCGACCCGACCGGCGGGTATGTTTAAACCACCGAACTCTTCATTAGTCCACTCAGCACACGCGTTCACAAACACAGAGTCAAATCTGTAACGAAGAGAAAATAATATTAAAAATTGTTCAATGTACATACTTGTTTCAGTGTTTATTTTATAACTTAAGCTTATTTAAGCGATTATTTATGAACTATTTATGAAATTTATAGCTAATAAATCTAATAGGTTGGGGAAAAAGTCTTTTCGCATTATAGTATGTATGAACATGTAATAAAATCTCTTTGGCTATACTATTTGTATCTGGCTGGTTTTGGTATCAAATTAGGAAAATGTGTGAAGATGAGTGAATCTAATGAAGAAATTCCTTTTTACCTTTTAAAATTTTACTACAAAAAAGGTAAAAATGCAACGCAAGCCGCGAAAAAAATTTGGGTTTAGCGTTTTCAATCCGGAAATTTTGATGTCAAAGATGCACCTCGCTCTGGTTAGGAGGAGCCCTATGACGGATATAATGGATGCCATTTTTGAAAAAGTGGACCAAGATGGGCAAATCAGTAGGTACAATGTAGCTGAAGAACTGGGAATTGACCACAAAACCATTTTTGACGGAGCTGATAAGAAGTGGATCATGACCGAACCATTTTTGAACTGGTGATGAGAAGTGGATCATGTACGACAAGAAAGTGCGAAAAAGGTCACGGTCAAAGGCCGATCAGGCTTCACAGACTGTGGCGAAACCCGGGTTAACTCGCAACAAGGTGACGCTGTGTGTGTAGTAGTAGGATTGGAAGGGCATTATTCATTATAAGCTGTTACCACCAGGCAGGATCATCAATTCTGAATTCTACTGCGAACAACTGATGAGATTAAAGCAAGAAGTTTAGAGAAAGCGGCCGGAATTAATCAACAGAAGAGGTGTGGTTTTTCATCATGATAACGCTAGACCTAACACATCTTTAGCCACTCAGCTAAAATTAAGATAGTTTGGCTGGGAGGTGGTAATGCATCCGCTGTATAGTCCTGACCTTACACCTTCAGATTTCCACCTGTTTCGGTCTCTTCAGAATTCTTTAGGCAGTGTCAGGTTAACATCACGAGAGGACTGCCAAAACTACTTGTCGCGGTTTTTTGATTTCAGAAACCCCAAAATTTCTATAGCAATGGGATTATGTCCCTACCTACCTATGCCTAATTTATGCAAAGGAAGAAAATAAATTCCAAAAACTTTTTAATGATGATAGTACTTCTAGAAAAAGAGGTAGTATTTAGATTTTATTACAACGTTCTACATAGATACTAGTTTGCGAAAAGACTATTATTCCCGCAAATTTCTCCCTATATCACATTTCAATTTGTATGTCCACTTAAACTAACTTTATAACATTACTATCAGCAGGTGGATCAACTGAATTCCAAACTTTTTTCTCCAAAAGTGACAGATACTCTACATTCATAGCTTTTTGCCACCAGAGGAGTTTGATAACTTTATTGCCTACACATATGTTTGTGGCTTCTCAAAAATTCTGGTCTACATACCTATTTTATAATCGCCATATTTCGTCGGCGGTGTACCACGTGTACTGCGCATGGATCGGCAGCTGACAGACTCCTCTGTACTAGTCGCCACTTCCCCTCCAACTATAGCGCCGCCGACGTCTCGCGTCGTTTTTTCTCTCTTCCGCCTTTCCTCAGCAGAAGACTCGGCATCAGTAGAGGCCTGCTCTACCTCACTGTTGTTGCAGCAGTCATCGCCAGACTCACCATCTGTTAATTCATATAAAAATCATGTGATTTATTTATATTATATAAGACGAGAATTACGATATTCATCAATGTCAGCACATTTATTTTCAATAAAAAGTACATTAGGAATGTGCTTTTTACTATACAGAATAACCTTCCTTGGATTTATTTAATGGTTCTATAAATCGGTAACGCTGAATAACCGACAAAAATGCACAACTTTCTCTTAGCGTTCAATTTATTATGTAGACTAGACTGCGGGATTAATGAATAGGCAATGCATCCAAAAACAAAGGTTTCCTTTACAAATAGTGTGTCGGGACCACACTTCCTCAGTGTTGCTTCTGGTATTCAAATACATCTGCTGAGTACAATGCGGTAAGGTAAGCTGGTGAGCTGTTCCCTTCTTCTCTAGGAAACACTTAACACTGCCCCTATGGTAATTCAAAATCAAAACCAATGTTATCAAAACGCAGGCATTTTATATGTTACGCACTTACGTAATAATTATTTGATAAAGCAATCTTACACTTCACACATTTTCTTGAATAAATATCTAAAGTTTTGAAGAGAAAAATTATTAGTAGTAAGGGCGAGTAAGTACCTTGCATTTCCACAGCTGGAGTCTCTCATAGGGCTCCACACGTCACTATGGATGAGTTCCAAGGGTCGGCCAACACGTTTCGTAGATCTTTTCGGAGCCCGGGCCACAGGCTTTCCTTCCAGGCAGGCGCAAACTTGTTGAAATCTTCTTTGTCATCCTGAAATGAACATACCTTTAAGACAATGATACCCTAACCGTCTATGCCATAAATCAGTATTCATGTTAAGTATTATTAGACTTAACTAACTTTGCAATATTGACTTCCTGCGCTTGATGTAGGACAGTCATCGATTGCTCTTTTGCAAAACAAAACATTCATTCTATCAGTGACGTGCATAGAGGGTATGTAAAGTATATGCAAATGTTTATTTAATTTTCATTTTCATTAATTCTTCATTTTATATCATCTGCATACCCTGTACATAGCCTCAATGCACGCTACTGCATTCTATATACACCCACATAGATTAGCAGATATAACAGGCTGGTGTTGTATACTACAACTGTCATGGACAAAACACCCATCTACATTCATGATCACAACCATGCCTCTTTCACATAATTTAATAACAGAAAACAAATTTTGCAGACAACTACGGAACGTAAAAAACATTGTTTAAGGTTTTATCAAAGTTATTTATGCTGTTTACATGAATATCTGTAGAGCTCTCCAGTTTAGTCGCTCCATCATCACAAGTGATCATCCTTTTCCATCCATCACCACGGAAAGATCTGGAGCAGTCTTATTCCTAGCCAGGACTGCACGGACAATGTGATCAAAAGAGTTAGTGTTTAAAATTATACAACTTTAGGAAGTAACAGTTTCTACCCTTAGTAAAAGTTTGTTCACTGGCAATACAGTACAGCGTCGCTGGTACAGTTGCTTTCGAGTATTGTAGCAGTATACTTCAGTTAAATTGAATGTATATCCAAACCCTGTTTTAAAGCCTATAAACACTTCAACAGCCTAGACAGTAGATCTAAAAGGAACGTTTGTAAGTGGATAAAAATCAATACAGGATTTGCGACACTAAAACGATTGCAGTAAGAAGTTTTACTAAGACCGAAAGTTTTGTTTCGATACGCGAAATCGACTACGACTGCGAGCGTGCAAATGTGCTAAGGGTAAAAAGTCTTTCCCCATCAAATAAATAAATGAAAATATCATAATAATGTACTCAAGACTCCCCAGTAAACTGGTTAAAAGTAAAAGTCTTTTAAACTGTAATAAACCACATCCGAGCATGTTCACATTGAAATTGCCTGGTCTCCCCGTCCTCCCGTGTCAAACGGATGGTAACCCCTTTAGACCCTGACCTATTACCCCCATCTCTCCCATCCCCCTTAATTCTTAAATCTAGACAGATTACGAGTCTTAGAATATCTACGTCGAGTTTGTAAACACTTATTTTTCTTCAGTTAAAGGCAAATCCGCGTAACTATTACGCACCAACGCCAACATTAATAATCAATCAAATCCAACATATTCATTAAAATTAATTTTGGTCAGAACATTTCAATTATAAGTATAGGTATTAAAGAAAATGTAGATAGAGCGAAAGTACAATCTCATGTTAAATGTTTTTAAGGAGAAGTAGAAAGCTTCTGAAATCCATTGGTTGATATTATAGTGTATTCTTAAATCTAAGTAAAAAAAAAAAAAAAAAAAAAATGCATTGATAACCTCTTCCTTTATTTGAAGTCGGTTAGAACTATGAAAGAAGAAATAACCTACCCTACCCAGTAATGCGGAAGCCACTTAGGAAGAATAAGTTAAAAGTAGTTAATAATTAGTATATACAGTGGCGTGCATTGCATATATGCAAATAAGCAGTGCATACCCTACCCTCAGGGTCTTAAAGAGCCTTCAGATAGGACCATTAAAGTTTTGTAATTAAAAAAACACTAAGTAAAAAATATATGAAAGCGCCATCTAGTAATGAGCGGCCAAACTTCTAGGTCAATTGTCGCTAGACAGGCGACAGCGCAACCAGCGCGCGCGAGGCGCATAGCGTACAAAATAAAATCTTTAGCGTATATCTCTAAAAGCGTATTTTAATTTTTAACCGTAAATGCTAAACATTTACCTTTTAAAACACGTAAAAATCTCATGTTATCTATTGCAGGGTAAATCAATTATATGAATCACTCGACATATGACGCCCTCTACTGTTGCATAGAAATATCAAATAAAATAAGCACGCCCAAAGAAAGAATCGTTCTGCTAGATGTGTGCGTGCAAGTTAGTAGTGTGTGTCGTGTAATGTTATAATCGTGCGCTTGTACTTACAAGATTAGCATCGGTCTTGTGTGAACAGTTTTCATTCATAAATTCTCTATTCTCTAATTACGTGTTTCATTTTTTCTATGAATAAAATGATTTGCTTGGTTTGTTATTGTTGTTAAAGGTCATTATTCTTTTTTTAGAATTAAAAACATTATTCACAAATGTAAATACCTTTTAGTGTCTTTTAAGAAAATTAAGGATCTAATATTATCGAATTAGTCTTTCGTTTTGAAAATAATCTATGAAACCAAACGCTGTCTCAATTTTGAAAAATGAATAATTTAGGTTTTCCAGGAATCATTGGAGAGTGAGAGAGTTAACAATAAATATGGTTTCTATTTATTGTTTACATATCAAAATAAAATAGCGTTCGTACCCATACTTACAAAAAATTAAAGACATATTTTGACTAATTTCGATTGCAATATTATCATTAGCATATTCGATCGCCATTATTGTTTACCTTCGAACAATGCTGTATGGCGTTGGTGATAAATAAACGGTTCAAGTGCATAAATTCAGTAACTTATAAAAGTTTGAGCAGTGATAGTTTAATGTGTTAAGGTTAATTTATAGTTTATTCATTCATTTTATAATGAAAGCATATTCGTGCGGTCTTTGTTTGGGTTCAGTGTGCCTGGAAAAAGTACTTAGAGAAAACTTTAATTTTCTATCCCTACTTATATCGTAAAATTAGAAATCATTCGCAAAGGAAGGAGTGTACCAATGTTACAAATATCCCAAAAAAAAGTGATAAAGTAACGCGTATATTTAATAATAAATATTACGAAAACTATTCTTGGCTAAGCGGCTTTGTACACACCAATCGATTAATTTGCTTTCCTTTTGTTTTATTGTCCAATATACGTAAAGTGTGGAATGATAAAGGATATTGTGATCTTAATAATTTTCATAAAAACGCTAAAAACATGATATGTTGGAAAAATATTATCATCATCAGTGTGCTTAGAAAATGCTGCCGAATGGTGTGTCATAATTTTGTGACGTAAATCAGGGTATGTACTTTTATTCAATTAGCAGTAGATAGACGATAGTATTAAATCAATCAAAAATGCCACTGAGTATATACCTTCAAAGAAGATAGCGGGCGTGTAGTTGTCCTGCGTAGTAGTCATACATAGCGCATGCCACGGATCGACCGAACCGTGCACGTACGCGACCCGACCGGCGGGTATGTTTAAACCACCGAACTCTTCATTAGTCCACTCAGCACACGCGTTCACAAACACAGAGTCAAATCTGTAACGAAGAGAAAATAATATTAAAAATTGTTCAATGTACATACTTGTTTCAGTGTTTATTTTATAACTTAAGCTTATTTAAGCGATTATTTATGAACTATTTATGAAATTTATAGCTAATAAATCTAATAGGTTGGGGAAAAAAGTCTTTTCGCATTATAGTATGTATGAACATGTAATAAAATCTCTTTGGCTATACTATTTGTATCTGGCTGGTTTTGGTATCAAATTAGGAAAATGTGTGAAGATGAGTGAATCTAATGAAGAAATTCCTTTTTACCTTTTAAAATTTTACTACAAAAAAGGTAAAAATGCAACGCAAGCCGCGAAAAAAATTTGGGTTTAGCGTTTTCAATCCGGAAATTTTGATGTCCAAAGATGCACGCTCTGGTTAGGAGGAGCCCTATGACGGATATAATGGATGCCATTTTTGAAAAAGTGGACCAAGATGGGCAAATCAGTAGGTACAATGTAGCTGAAGAACTGGGAATTGACCACAAAACCATTTTTGACGGAGCTGATAAGAAGTGGATCATGACCGAACCATTTTTGAACTGGTGATGAGAAGTGGATCATGTACGACAAGAAAGTGCGAAAAAGGTCACGGTCAAAGGCCGATCAGGCTTCACAGACTGTGGCGAAACCCGGGTTAACTCGCAACAAGGTGACGCTGTGTGTGTAGTAGTAGGATTGGAAGGGCATTATTCATTATAAGCTGTTACCACCAGGCAGGATCATCAATTCTGAATTCTACTGCGAACAACTGATGAGATTAAAGCAAGAAGTTTAGAGAAAGCGGCCGGAATTAATCAACAGAAGAGGTGTGGTTTTTCATCATGATAACGCTAGACCTAACACATCTTTAGCCACTCAGCTAAAATTAAGATAGTTTGGCTGGGAGGTGGTAATGCATCCGCTGTATAGTCCTGACCTTACACCTTCAGATTTCCACCTGTTTCGGTCTCTTCAGAATTCTTTAGGCAGTGTCAGGTTAACATCACGAGAGGACTGCCAAAACTACTTGTCGCGGTTTTTTGATTTCAGAAACCCCAAAATTTCTATAGCAATGGGATTAATGTCCCTACCTACCTATGCCTAATTTATGCAAAGGAAGAAAATAAATTCCAAAAACTTTTTAATGATGATAGTACTTCTAGAAAAAGAGGTAGTATTTAGATTTTATTACAACGTTCTACATAGATACTAGTTTGCGAAAAGACTATTATTCCCGCAAATTTCTCCCTATATCACATTTCAATTTGTATGTCCACTTAAACTAACTTTATAACATTACTATCAGCAGGTGGATCAACTGAATTCCAAACTTTTTTCTCCAAAAGTGACAGATACTCTACATTCATAGCTTTTTGCCACCAGAGGAGTTTGATAACTTTATTGCCTACACATATGTTTGTGGCTTCTCAAAAATTCTGGTCTACATACCTATTTTATAATCGCCATATTTCGTCGGCGGTGTACCACGTGTACTGCGCATGGATCGGCAGCTGACAGACTCCTCTGTACTAGTCGCCACTTCCCCTCCAACTATAGCGCCGCCGACGTCTCGCGTCGTTTTTTCTCTCTTCCGCCTTTCCTCAGCAGAAGACTCGGCATCAGTAGAGGCCTGCTCTACCTCACTGTTGTTGCAGCAGTCATCGCCAGACTCACCATCTGTTAATTCATATAAAAATCATGTGATTTATTTATATTATATAAGACGAGAATTACGATATTCATCAATGTCAGCACATTTATTTTCAATAAAAAGTACATTAGGAATGTGCTTTTTACTATACAGAATAACCTTCCTTGGATTTATTTAATGGTTCTATAAATCGGTAACGCTGAATAACCGACAAAAATGCACAACTTTCTCTTAGCGTTCAATTTATTATGTAGACTAGACTGCGGGATTAATGAATAGGCAATGCATCCAAAAACAAAGGTTTCCTTTACAAATAGTGTGTCGGGACCACACTTCCTCAGTGTTGCTTCTGGTATTCAAATACATCTGCTGAGTACAATGCGGTAAGGTAAGCTGGTGAGCTGTTCCCTTCTTCTCTAGGAAACACTTAACACTGCCCCTATGGTAATTCAAAATCAAAACCAATGTTATCAAAACGCAGGCATTTTATATGTTACGCACTTACGTAATAATTATTTGATAAAGCAATCTTACACTTCACACATTTTCTTGAATAAATATCTAAAGTTTTGAAGAGAAAAATTATTAGTAGTAAGGGCGAGTAAGTACCTTGCATTTCCACAGCTGGAGTCTCTCATAGGGCTCCACACGTCACTATGGATGAGTTCCAAGGGTCGGCCAACACGTTTCGTAGATCTTTTCGGAGCCCGGGCCACAGGCTTTCCTTCCAGGCAGGCGCAAACTTGTTGAAATCTTCTTTGTCATCCTGAAATGAACATACCTTTAAGACAATGATACCCTAACCGTCTATGCCATAAATCAGTATTCATGTTAAGTATTATTAGACTTAACTAACTTTGCAATATTGACTTCCTGCGCTTGATGTAGGACAGTCATCGATTGCTCTTTTGCAAAACAAAACATTCATTCTATCAGTGACGTGCATAGAGGGTATGTAAAGTATATGCAAATGTTTATTTAATTTTCATTTTCATTAATTCTTCATTTTATATCATCTGCATACCCTGTACATAGCCTCAATGCACGCTACTGCATTCTATATACACCCACATAGATTAGCAGATATAACAGGCTGGTGTTGTATACTACAACTGTCATGGACAAAACACCCATCTACATTCATGATCACAACCATGCCTCTTTCACATAATTTAATAACAGAAAACAAATTTTGCAGACAACTACGGAACGTAAAAAACATTGTTTAAGGTTTTATCAAAGTTATTTATGCTGTTTACATGAATATCTGTAGAGCTCTCCAGTTTAGTCGCTCCATCATCACAAGTGATCATCCTTTTCCATCCATCACCACGGAAAGATCTGGAGCAGTCTTATTCCTAGCCAGGACTGCACGGACAATGTGATCAAAAGAGTTAGTGTTTAAAATTATACAACTTTAGGAAGTAACAGTTTCTACCCTTAGTAAAAGTTTGTTCACTGGCAATACAGTACAGCGTCGCTGGTACAGTTGCTTTCGAGTATTGTAGCAGTATACTTCAGTTAAATTGAATGTATATCCAAACCCTGTTTTAAAGCCTATAAACACTTCAACAGCCTAGACAGTAGATCTAAAAGGAACGTTTGTAAGTGGATAAAAATCAATACAGGATTTGCGACACTAAAACGATTGCAGTAAGAAGTTTTACTAAGACCGAAAGTTTTGTTTCGATACGCGAAATCGACTACGACTGCGAGCGTGCAAATGTGCTAAGGGTAAAAAGTCTTTCCCCATCAAATAAATAAATGAAAATATCATAATAATGTACTCAAGACTCCCCAGTAAACTGGTTAAAAGTAAAAGTCTTTTAAACTGTAATAAACCACATCCGAGCATGTTCACATTGAAATTGCCTGGTCTCCCCGTCCTCCCGTGTCAAACGGATGGTAACCCCTTTAGACCCCTGACCTATTACCCCCATCTCTCCCATCCCCCTTAATTCTTAAATCTAGACAGATTACGAGTCTTAGAATATCTACGTCGAGTTTGTAAACACTTATTTTTCTTCAGTTAAAGGCAAATCCGCGTAACTATTACGCACCAACGCCAACATTAATAATCAATCAAATCCAACATATTCATTAAAATTAATTTTGGTCAGAACATTTCAATTATAAGTATAGGTATTAAAGAAAATGTAGATAGAGCGAAAGTACAATCTCATGTTAAATGTTTTTAAGGAGAAGTAGAAAGCTTCTGAAATCCATTGGTTGATATTATAGTGTATTCTTAAATCTAAGTAAAAAAAAAAAAAAAAAAAAATGCATTGATAACCTCTTCCTTTATTTGAAGTCGGTTAGAACTATGAAAGAAGAAATAACCTACCCTACCCAGTAATGCGGAAGCCACTTAGGAAGAATAAGTTAAAAGTAGTTAATAATTAGTATATACAGTGGCGTGCATTGCATATATGCAAATAAGCAGT
>NW_024397012.1:0-26419 GCF_905163445.1 Pararge aegeria | reverse complement strand
AGTGCCCGCCCGGCCTGTGGCCGGGCACCCCCTCGTATTCATGGTTCTAACCTAACCTAACCTAAATCTAGTTTTGACACCTTTAGACTTTAGATTCAAGATTTAATGTGAATATATGCATTAATAAAAACTCATTACTATTTTAATACAAGTTATGCTGCTGTTGATGCACTGATGAAAGCCAGATAGCTAGATCAGTGTTTAGTTAGTCGTAGTTGCCGGTGGGCTGAGGTCTAAAAGGAATCCAAACTAGTTTTAAAAGGTTTGGATAGGTTAGGTTAGGTTAGAACATGAAATAAGACGGGTGCCCGGCCGCAGGCCGGTCACTTAGGTTCAGTTCCGTTTAAAAAAAAAAAAAAACAAAAAAACAAAACGTACCAATACAAAGTACTCTTATTCATATTAGAAGATATTGTAAAAATAACAATTAATTTAATTTTTTTTTTTTTTTTTTTCACTTACACATTAGGCCCGTCGCGCCGCGCCACTACTATATGGGGCGAAGGTGCGAAGTCGACGGCGACCGACAAAGTACCGAGTCTAAGGAGACTGATGGCGGCGCCACACAGTGGCGTTTATGTCTCTATAAAAGTCGTGGTCTTTATTATGTTATTTATTAATGGTATTATTTTAATATCATATCATATTGTACCCCGCACAGGGGGAGGTACGGGTAGGTAGTGACGAAAAATAACGATACGGGACTCTTACGAGGTCTCGCAATCGGATGAGTACACTTTAATTATTTTAACGAGGTAAAATTTAAGGGCATTGAGGGTCTGGTGGCCAGTGGTGGGTTGATTAGATCCACACACTATACTTTTTATAATTATGTGGCGTTATGTCTCTATAAAAGTGGTGGTCTTTTATTATGTTATTTATTAATGGTATTTTTTTAATATCATATCAATATTGTACCCCGCACGGGGGGAGGTAGGGGGGGTAGGTAGTGACGAAAAATAACGATACGGGACTCTTACGAGGTCTCGTCATCGAATAATCAATACACGAACTGCCCACACACTTGTAATATAGACGCGCAAGATCGTTACACGAACCGCTTACCATTATAGTAAACTACTATGCAAACACACATAACATATACGCAATAAGGGAACTTTAAATTGGAGATTTTACCCTACCACACCCGTCTGTCTCATTCTGAAAACTATTCAAAATAATTGCTATTTTTCATTCTCATTCAAATATAAATAATAGTAAATAATATATAATTTTTTGACTGAACTGAACCCAAGTGCCCGCCCGGCCTGTGGCCGGGCACCCCTCGTATTCATGTTCTAACCTAACCTAACCTAAGATCTAGTTTTGACACCTTTAGGACTTTAGATTCAAGATTAATGTGGATTATATGCATTATAAAAACTCATTACTATTTTAATACTAGTTATGCTGCTGTTGATGCACTGATGAAAGCCAGATAGCTAGATCAGTGTTTAGTTAGTCGTAGGTTGCCCGGTGGGCTGAGGTCTAAAGGAATCCAAACTAGTTTTAAAAGATTTGGATAGGTTAGGTTAGGTTAGAACATGAATAAGACGGGTGCCCGGCCGCAGGCCGGTCACTTAGGTTCAGTTCCGTTTAAAAAAAAAAAAAAAAAAAAAAAACAAAACGTACCAATACAAAGTACTCTTATTCATATTAGAAGATATTGTAAAATAACTCATTAAATATTAAATTTTTTTTTTTTTTTTTTTCACTACACATTAGGCCCGTCGCGCCGCGCCACTACTATATGGGGCGAAGGTGCGAAGTCGACGGCGACGACAAAGTACCGAGTCTAAGGAGACTGATGGCGGCGCCACACAGTGGCGTTATGTCTCTATAAAAGTCGTGGTCTTTTATTATGTTATTTATTAATGGTATTATTTTAATATCATATCAATATTGTACCCCGCACCAGGGGGGAGGTACGGGTAGGTAGTGACGAAAAATAACGATACGGGACTCTTACGAGGTCTCGCAATCGGAATGAGTACACTTTAAATATTTTAACGAGGTAAAATTTAAGGGCATTGAGGGTCTGGTGCCAGTGGTGGTTGATTAGATCCACACACTATACTTTTTATAATTATGTGGCGTTATGTCTCTATAAAAGTGGTGGTCTTTTATTATGTTATTTATTAATGGTATTTTTTTAATATCATATCAATATTGTACCCCGCACGGGGGGGAGGTACGGGTAGGTAGTGACGAAAAATAACGATACGGGACTCTTACGAGGTCTCGTCATCGAATAATCAATACACGAACTGCCCACACACTTGTAAATATAGACGCGCAAGATCGTTACACGAACCGCTTACCATTATAGTAAACTACTATGCAAACACACATAACATATACGCAATAAGGGAACTTTAAATTGGAGATTTTACCCTACCACACCCGTCTGTCTCATTCTGAAAACTATTCAAAATAATTGCTATTTTTCATTCTCATTCAAATATAAATAATAGTAAATAATATATAATTTTTGACTGAACTGAACCCAAGTGCCCGCCCGGCCTGTGGCCGGGCACCCCTCGTATTCATGTTCTAACCTAACCTAACCTAAATCTAGTTTTGACACCTTTAGACTTTAGATTCAAGATTTAATGTGAATATATGCATTAATAAAAACTCATTACTATTTTAATACTAGTTATGCTGCTGTTGATGCACTGATGAAAGCCAGATAGCTAGATCAGTGTTTAGTTAGTCGTAGTTGCCGGTGGGCTGAGGTCTAAAGGAATCCAAACTAGTTTTAAAAGATTTGGATAGGTTAGGTTAGGTTAGAACATGAATAAGACGGGTGCCCGGCCGCAGGCCGGTCACTTAGGTTCAGTTCCGTTTAAAAAAAAAAAAAACAAAAAACAAAACGTACCAATACAAAGTACTCTTATTCATATTAGAAGATATTGTAAAATAACAATTAATTTAATTTTTTTTTTTTTTTTTTTTCACTTACACATTAGGCCCGTCGCGCCGCGCCACTACTATATGGGGCGAAGGTGCGAAGTCGACGGCGACGACAAAGTACCGAGTCTAAGGAGACTGATGGCGGCGCCACACAGTGGCGTTATGTCTCTATAAAAGTCGTGGTCTTTTATTATGTTATTTATTAATGGTATTATTTTAATATCATATCAATATTGTACCCCGCACAGGGGGGAGGTACGGGTAGGTAGTGACGAAAAATAACGATACGGGACTCTTACGAGGTCTCGCAATCGGAATGAGTACACTTTAAATATTTTAACGAGGTAAAATTTAAGGGCATTGAGGGTCTGGTGCCAGTGGTGGTTGATTAGATCCACACACTATACTTTTTATAATTATGTGGCGTTATGTCTCTATAAAAGTGGTGGTCTTTTATTATGTTATTTATTAATGGTATTTTTTTAATATCATATCAATATTGTACCCCGCACGGGGGGAGGTAGGGGGGTAGGTAGTGACGAAAAATAACGATACGGGACTCTTACGAGGTCTCGTCATCGAATAATCAATACACGAACTGCCCACACACTTGTAAATATAGACGCGCAAGATCGTTACACGAACCGCTTACCATTATAGTAAACTACTATGCAAACACACATAACATATACGCAATAAGGGAACTTTAAATTGGAGATTTTACCCTACCACACCCGTCTGTCTCATTCTGAAAACTATTCAAAATAATTGCTATTTTTCATTCTCATTCAAATATAAATAATAGTAAATAATATATAATTTTTGACTGAACTGAACCCAAGTGCCCGCCCGGCCTGTGGCCGGGCACCCCTCGTATTCATGTTCTAACCTAACCTAACCTAAATCTAGTTTTGACACCTTTAGACTTTAGATTCAAGATTTAATGTGAATATATGCATTAATAAAAACTCATTACTATTTTAATACTAGTTATGCTGCTGTTGATGCACTGATGAAAGCCAGATAGCTAGATCAGTGTTTAGTTAGTCGTAGTTGCCGGTGGGCTGAGGTCTAAAGGAATCCAAACTAGTTTTAAAAGATTTGGATAGGTTAGGTTAGGTTAGAACATGAATAAGACGGGTGCCCGGCCGCAGGCCGGTCACTTAGGTTCAGTTCCGTTTAAAAAAAAAAAAACAAAAAACAAAACGTACCAATACAAAGTACTCTTATTCATATTAGAAGATATTGTAAAATAACAATTAATTTAATTTTTTTTTTTTTTTTTTCACTTACACATTAGGCCCGTCGCGCCGCGCCACTACTATATGGGGCGAAGGTGCGAAGTCGACGGCGACGACAAAGTACCGAGTCTAAGGAGACTGATGGCGGCGCCACACAGTGGCGTTATGTCTCTATAAAAGTCGTGGTCTTTTATTATGTTATTTATTAATGGTATTATTTTAATATCATATCAATATTGTACCCCGCACAGGGGGGAGGTACGGGTAGGTAGTGACGAAAAATAACGATACGGGACTCTTACGAGGTCTCGCAATCGGAATGAGTACACTTTAAATATTTTAACGAGGTAAAATTTAAGGGCATTGAGGGTCTGGTGCCAGTGGTGGTTGATTAGATCCACACACTATACTTTTTATAATTATGTGGCGTTATGTCTCTATAAAAGTGGTGGTCTTTTATTATGTTATTTATTAATGGTATTTTTTTAATATCATATCAATATTGTACCCCGCACGGGGGGAGGTAGGGGGGTAGGTAGTGACGAAAAATAACGATACGGGACTCTTACGAGGTCTCGTCATCGAATAATCAATACACGAACTGCCCACACACTTGTAAATATAGACGCGCAAGATCGTTACACGAACCGCTTACCATTATAGTAAACTACTATGCAAACACACATAACATATACGCAATAAGGGAACTTTAAATTGGAGATTTTACCCTACCACACCCGTCTGTCTCATTCTGAAAACTATTCAAAATAATTGCTATTTTTCATTCTCATTCAAATATAAATAATAGTAAATAATATATAATTTTTGACTGAACTGAACCCAAGTGCCCGCCCGGCCTGTGGCCGGGCACCCCTCGTATTCATGTTCTAACCTAACCTAACCTAAATCTAGTTTTGACACCTTTAGACTTTAGATTCAAGATTTAATGTGAATATATGCATTAATAAAAACTCATTACTATTTTAATACTAGTTATGCTGCTGTTGATGCACTGATGAAAGCCAGATAGCTAGATCAGTGTTTAGTTAGTCGTAGTTGCCGGTGGGCTGAGGTCTAAAGGAATCCAAACTAGTTTTAAAAGATTTGGATAGGTTAGGTTAGGTTAGAACATGAATAAGACGGGTGCCCGGCCGCAGGCCGGTCACTTAGGTTCAGTTCCGTTTAAAAAAAAAAAAAAACAAAAAACAAAACGTACCAATACAAAGTACTCTTATTCATATTAGAAGATATTGTAAAATAACAATTAATTTAATTTTTTTTTTTTTTTTTTCACTTACACATTAGGCCCGTCGCGCCGCGCCACTACTATATGGGGCGAAGGTGCGAAGTCGACGGCGACGACAAAGTACCGAGTCTAAGGAGACTGATGGCGGCGCCACACAGTGGCGTTATGTCTCTATAAAAGTCGTGGTCTTTTATTATGTTATTTATTAATGGTATTATTTTAATATCATATCAATATTGTACCCCGCACAGGGGGGAGGTACGGGTAGGTAGTGACGAAAAATAACGATACGGGACTCTTACGAGGTCTCGCAATCGGAATGAGTACACTTTAAATATTTTAACGAGGTAAAATTTAAGGGCATTGAGGGTCTGGTGCCAGTGGTGGTTGATTAGATCCACACACTATACTTTTTATAATTATGTGGCGTTATGTCTCTATAAAAGTGGTGGTCTTTTATTATGTTATTTATTAATGGTATTTTTTTAATATCATATCAATATTGTACCCCGCACGGGGGGAGGTAGGGGGGTAGGTAGTGACGAAAAATAACGATACGGGACTCTTACGAGGTCTCGTCATCGAATAATCAATACACGAACTGCCCACACACTTGTAAATATAGACGCGCAAGATCGTTACACGAACCGCTTACCATTATAGTAAACTACTATGCAAACACACATAACATATACGCAATAAGGGAACTTTAAATTGGAGATTTTACCCTACCACACCCGTCTGTCTCATTCTGAAAACTATTCAAAATAATTGCTATTTTTCATTCTCATTCAAATATAAATAATAGTAAATAATATATAATTTTTGACTGAACTGAACCCAAGTGCCCGCCCGGCCTGTGGCCGGGCACCCCTCGTATTCATGTTCTAACCTAACCTAACCTAAATCTAGTTTTGACACCTTTAGACTTTAGATTCAAGATTTAATGTGAATATATGCATTAATAAAAACTCATTACTATTTTAATACTAGTTATGCTGCTGTTGATGCACTGATGAAAGCCAGATAGCTAGATCAGTGTTTAGTTAGTCGTAGTTGCCGGTGGGCTGAGGTCTAAAGGAATCCAAACTAGTTTTAAAAGATTTGGATAGGTTAGGTTAGGTTAGAACATGAATAAGACGGGTGCCCGGCCGCAGGCCGGTCACTTAGGTTCAGTTCCGTTTAAAAAAAAAAAAAACAAAAAACAAAACGTACCAATACAAAGTACTCTTATTCATATTAGAAGATATTGTAAAATAACAATTAATTTAATTTTTTTTTTTTTTTTTTCACTTACACATTAGGCCCGTCGCGCCGCGCCACTACTATATGGGGCGAAGGTGCGAAGTCGACGGCGACGACAAAGTACCGAGTCTAAGGAGACTGATGGCGGCGCCACACAGTGGCGTTATGTCTCTATAAAAGTCGTGGTCTTTTATTATGTTATTTATTAATGGTATTATTTTAATATCATATCAATATTGTACCCCGCACAGGGGGGAGGTACGGGTAGGTAGTGACGAAAAATAACGATACGGGACTCTTACGAGGTCTCGCAATCGGAATGAGTACACTTTAAATATTTTAACGAGGTAAAATTTAAGGGCATTGAGGGTCTGGTGCCAGTGGTGGTTGATTAGATCCACACACTATACTTTTTATAATTATGTGGCGTTATGTCTCTATAAAAGTGGTGGTCTTTTATTATGTTATTTATTAATGGTATTTTTTTAATATCATATCAATATTGTACCCCGCACGGGGGGAGGTAGGGGGGTAGGTAGTGACGAAAAATAACGATACGGGACTCTTACGAGGTCTCGTCATCGAATAATCAATACACGAACTGCCCACACACTTGTAAATATAGACGCGCAAGATCGTTACACGAACCGCTTACCATTATAGTAAACTACTATGCAAACACACATAACATATACGCAATAAGGGAACTTTAAATTGGAGATTTTACCCTACCACACCCGTCTGTCTCATTCTGAAAACTATTCAAAATAATTGCTATTTTTCATTCTCATTCAAATATAAATAATAGTAAATAATATATAATTTTTGACTGAACTGAACCCAAGTGCCCGCCCGGCCTGTGGCCGGGCACCCCTCGTATTCATGTTCTAACCTAACCTAACCTAAATCTAGTTTTGACACCTTTAGACTTTAGATTCAAGATTTAATGTGAATATATGCATTAATAAAAACTCATTACTATTTTAATACTAGTTATGCTGCTGTTGATGCACTGATGAAAGCCAGATAGCTAGATCAGTGTTTAGTTAGTCGTAGTTGCCGGTGGGCTGAGGTCTAAAGGAATCCAAACTAGTTTTAAAAGATTTGGATAGGTTAGGTTAGGTTAGAACATGAATAAGACGGGTGCCCGGCCGCAGGCCGGTCACTTAGGTTCAGTTCCGTTTAAAAAAAAAAAAAACAAAAAACAAAACGTACCAATACAAAGTACTCTTATTCATATTAGAAGATATTGTAAAATAACAATTAATTTAATTTTTTTTTTTTTTTTTTCACTTACACATTAGGCCCGTCGCGCCGCGCCACTACTATATGGGGCGAAGGTGCGAAGTCGACGGCGACGACAAAGTACCGAGTCTAAGGAGACTGATGGCGGCGCCACACAGTGGCGTTATGTCTCTATAAAAGTCGTGGTCTTTTATTATGTTATTTATTAATGGTATTATTTTAATATCATATCAATATTGTACCCCGCACAGGGGGGAGGTACGGGTAGGTAGTGACGAAAAATAACGATACGGGACTCTTACGAGGTCTCGCAATCGGAATGAGTACACTTTAAATATTTTAACGAGGTAAAATTTAAGGGCATTGAGGGTCTGGTGCCAGTGGTGGTTGATTAGATCCACACACTATACTTTTTATAATTATGTGGCGTTATGTCTCTATAAAAGTGGTGGTCTTTTATTATGTTATTTATTAATGGTATTTTTTTAATATCATATCAATATTGTACCCCGCACGGGGGGAGGTAGGGGGGTAGGTAGTGACGAAAAATAACGATACGGGACTCTTACGAGGTCTCGTCATCGAATAATCAATACACGAACTGCCCACACACTTGTAAATATAGACGCGCAAGATCGTTACACGAACCGCTTACCATTATAGTAAACTACTATGCAAACACACATAACATATACGCAATAAGGGAACTTTAAATTGGAGATTTTACCCTACCACACCCGTCTGTCTCATTCTGAAAACTATTCAAAATAATTGCTATTTTTCATTCTCATTCAAATATAAATAATAGTAAATAATATATAATTTTTGACTGAACTGAACCCAAGTGCCCGCCCGGCCTGTGGCCGGGCACCCCTCGTATTCATGTTCTAACCTAACCTAACCTAAATCTAGTTTTGACACCTTTAGACTTTAGATTCAAGATTTAATGTGAATATATGCATTAATAAAAACTCATTACTATTTTAATACTAGTTATGCTGCTGTTGATGCACTGATGAAAGCCAGATAGCTAGATCAGTGTTTAGTTAGTCGTAGTTGCCGGTGGGCTGAGGTCTAAAGGAATCCAAACTAGTTTTAAAAGATTTGGATAGGTTAGGTTAGGTTAGAACATGAATAAGACGGGTGCCCGGCCGCAGGCCGGTCACTTAGGTTCAGTTCCGTTTAAAAAAAAAAAAAACAAAAAACAAAACGTACCAATACAAAGTACTCTTATTCATATTAGAAGATATTGTAAAATAACAATTAATTTAATTTTTTTTTTTTTTTTTTCACTTACACATTAGGCCCGTCGCGCCGCGCCACTACTATATGGGGCGAAGGTGCGAAGTCGACGGCGACGACAAAGTACCGAGTCTAAGGAGACTGATGGCGGCGCCACACAGTGGCGTTATGTCTCTATAAAAGTCGTGGTCTTTTATTATGTTATTTATTAATGGTATTATTTTAATATCATATCAATATTGTACCCCGCACAGGGGGGAGGTACGGGTAGGTAGTGACGAAAAATAACGATACGGGACTCTTACGAGGTCTCGCAATCGGAATGAGTACACTTTAAATATTTTAACGAGGTAAAATTTAAGGGCATTGAGGGTCTGGTGCCAGTGGTGGTTGATTAGATCCACACACTATACTTTTTATAATTATGTGGCGTTATGTCTCTATAAAAGTGGTGGTCTTTTATTATGTTATTTATTAATGGTATTTTTTTAATATCATATCAATATTGTACCCCGCACGGGGGGAGGTAGGGGGGTAGGTAGTGACGAAAAATAACGATACGGGACTCTTACGAGGTCTCGTCATCGAATAATCAATACACGAACTGCCCACACACTTGTAAATATAGACGCGCAAGATCGTTACACGAACCGCTTACCATTATAGTAAACTACTATGCAAACACACATAACATATACGCAATAAGGGAACTTTAAATTGGAGATTTTACCCTACCACACCCGTCTGTCTCATTCTGAAAACTATTCAAAATAATTGCTATTTTTCATTCTCATTCAAATATAAATAATAGTAAATAATATATAATTTTTGACTGAACTGAACCCAAGTGCCCGCCCGGCCTGTGGCCGGGCACCCCTCGTATTCATGTTCTAACCTAACCTAACCTAAATCTAGTTTTGACACCTTTAGACTTTAGATTCAAGATTTAATGTGAATATATGCATTAATAAAAACTCATTACTATTTTAATACTAGTTATGCTGCTGTTGATGCACTGATGAAAGCCAGATAGCTAGATCAGTGTTTAGTTAGTCGTAGTTGCCGGTGGGCTGAGGTCTAAAGGAATCCAAACTAGTTTTAAAAGATTTGGATAGGTTAGGTTAGGTTAGAACATGAATAAGACGGGTGCCCGGCCGCAGGCCGGTCACTTAGGTTCAGTTCCGTTTAAAAAAAAAAATAACAAAAAACAAAACGTACCAATACAAAGTACTCTTATTCATATTAGAAGATATTGTAAAATAACAATTAATTTAATTTTTTTTTTTTTTTTTTCACTTACACATAAGGCCCGTCGCGCCGCGCCACTACTATATGGGGCGAAGGTGCGAAGTCGACGGCGACGACAAAGTACCGAGTCTAAGGAGACTGATGGCGGCGCCACACAGTGGCGTTATGTCTCTATAAAAGTCGTGGTCTTTTATTATGTTATTTATTAATGGTATTATTTTAATATCATATCAATATTGTACCCCGCACAGGGGGGAGGTACGGGTAGGTAGTGACGAAAAATAACGATACGGGACTCTTACGAGGTCTCGCAATCGGAATGAGTACACTTTAAATATTTTAACGAGGTAAAATTTAAGGGCATTGAGGGTCTGGTGCCAGTGGTGGTTGATTAGATCCACACACTATACTTTTTATAATTATGTGGCGTTATGTCTCTATAAAAGTGGTGGTCTTTTATTATGTTATTTATTAATGGTATTTTTTTAATATCATATCAATATTGTACCCCGCACGGGGGGAGGTAGGGGGGTAGGTAGTGACGAAAAATAACGATACGGGACTCTTACGAGGTCTCGTCATCGAATAATCAATACACGAACTGCCCACACACTTGTAAATATAGACGCGCAAGATCGTTACACGAACCGCTTACCATTATAGTAAACTACTATGCAAACACACATAACATATACGCAATAAGGGAACTTTAAATTGGAGATTTTACCCTACCACACCCGTCTGTCTCATTCTGAAAACTATTCAAAATAATTGCTATTTTACATTCTCATTCAAATATAAATAATAGTAAATAATATATAATTTTTGACTGAACTGAACCCAAGTGCCCGCCCGGCCTGTGGCCGGGCACCCCTCGTATTCATGTTCTAACCTAACCTAACCTAAATCTAGTTTTGACACCTTTAGACTTTAGATTCAAGATTTAATGTGAATATATGCATTAATAAAAACTCATTACTATTTTAATACTAGTTATGCTGCTGTTGATGCACTGATGAAAGCCAGATAGCTAGATCAGTGTTTAGTTAGTCGTAGTTGCCGGTGGGCTGAGGTCTAAAGGAATCCAAACTAGTTTTAAAAGATTTGGATAGGTTAGGTTAGGTTAGAACATGAATAAGACGGGTGCCCGGCCGCAGGCCGGTCACTTAGGTTCAGTTCCGTTTAAAAAAAAAAAAAACAAAAAACAAAACGTACCAATACAAAGTACTCTTATTCATATTAGAAGATATTGTAAAATAACAATTAATTTAATTTTTTTTTTTTTTTTTCACTTACACATTAGGCCCGTCGCGCCGCGCCACTACTATATGGGGCGAAGGTGCGAAGTCGACGGCGACGACAAAGTACCGAGTCTAAGGAGACTGATGGCGGCGCCACACAGTGGCGTTATGTCTCTATAAAAGTCGTGGTCTTTTATTATGTTATTTATTAATGGTATTATTTTAATATCATATCAATATTGTACCCCGCACAGGGGGGAGGTACGGGTAGGTAGTGACGAAAAATAACGATACGGGACTCTTACGAGGTCTCGCAATCGGAATGAGTACACTTTAAATATTTTAACGAGGTAAAATTTAAGGGCATTGAGGGTCTGGTGCCAGTGGTGGTTGATTAGATCCACACACTATACTTTTTATAATTATGTGGCGTTATGTCTCTATAAAAGTGGTGGTCTTTTATTATGTTATTTATTAATGGTATTTTTTTAATATCATATCAATATTGTACCCCGCACGGGGGGAGGTAGGGGGGTAGGTAGTGACGAAAAATAACGATACGGGACTCTTACGAGGTCTCGTCATCGAATAATCAATACACGAACTGCCCACACACTTGTAAATATAGACGCGCAAGATCGTTACACGAACCGCTTACCATTATAGTAAACTACTATGCAAACACACATAACATATACGCAATAAGGGAACTTTAAATTGGAGATTTTACCCTACCACACCCGTCTGTCTCATTCTGAAAACTATTCAAAATAATTGCTATTTTTCATTCTCATTCAAATATAAATAATAGTAAATAATATATAATTTTTGACTGAACTGAACCCAAGTGCCCGCCCGGCCTGTGGCCGGGCACCCCTCGTATTCATGTTCTAACCTAACCTAACCTAAATCTAGTTTTGACACCTTTAGACTTTAGATTCAAGATTTAATGTGAATATATGCATTAATAAAAACTCATTACTATTTTAATACTAGTTATGCTGCTGTTGATGCACTGATGAAAGCCAGATAGCTAGATCAGTGTTTAGTTAGTCGTAGTTGCCGGTGGGCTGAGGTCTAAAGGAATCCAAACTAGTTTTAAAAGATTTGGATAGGTTAGGTTAGGTTAGAACATGAATAAGACGGGTGCCCGGCCGCAGGCCGGTCACTTAGGTTCAGTTCCGTTTAAAAAAAAAAAAAACAAAAAACAAAACGTACCAATACAAAGTACTCTTATTCATATTAGAAGATATTGTAAAATAACAATTAATTTAATTTTTTTTTTTTTTTTTTCACTTACACATTAGGCCCGTCGCGCCGCGCCACTACTATATGGGGCGAAGGTGCGAAGTCGACGGCGACGACAAAGTACCGAGTCTAAGGAGACTGATGGCGGCGCCACACAGTGGCGTTATGTCTCTATAAAAGTCGTGGTCTTTTATTATGTTATTTATTAATGGTATTATTTTAATATCATATCAATATTGTACCCCGCACAGGGGGGAGGTACGGGTAGGTAGTGACGAAAAATAACGATACGGGACTCTTACGAGGTCTCGCAATCGGAATGAGTACACTTTAAATATTTTAACGAGGTAAAATTTAAGGGCATTGAGGGTCTGGTGCCAGTGGTGGTTGATTAGATCCACACACTATACTTTTTATAATTATGTGGCGTTATGTCTCTATAAAAGTGGTGGTCTTTTATTATGTTATTTATTAATGGTATTTTTTTAATATCATATCAATATTGTACCCCGCACGGGGGGAGGTAGGGGGGTAGGTAGTGACGAAAAATAACGATACGGGACTCTTACGAGGTCTCGTCATCGAATAATCAATACACGAACTGCCCACACACTTGTAAATATAGACGCGCAAGATCGTTACACGAACCGCTTACCATTATAGTAAACTACTATGCAAACACACATAACATATACGCAATAAGGGAACTTTAAATTGGAGATTTTACCCTACCACACCCGTCTGTCTCATTCTGAAAACTATTCAAAATAATTGCTATTTTTCATTCTCATTCAAATATAAATAATAGTAAATAATATATAATTTTTGACTGAACTGAACCCAAGTGCCCGCCCGGCCTGTGGCCGGGCACCCCTCGTATTCATGTTCTAACCTAACCTAACCTAAATCTAGTTTTGACACCTTTAGACTTTAGATTCAAGATTTAATGTGAATATATGCATTAATAAAAACTCATTACTATTTTAATACTAGTTATGCTGCTGTTGATGCACTGATGAAAGCCAGATAGCTAGATCAGTGTTTAGTTAGTCGTAGTTGCCGGTGGGCTGAGGTCTAAAGGAATCCAAACTAGTTTTAAAAGATTTGGATAGGTTAGGTTAGGTTAGAACATGAATAAGACGGGTGCCCGGCCGCAGGCCGGTCACTTAGGTTCAGTTCCGTTTAAAAAAAAAAATAACAAAAAACAAAACGTACCAATACAAAGTACTCTTATTCATATTAGAAGATATTGTAAAATAACAATTAATTTAATTTTTTTTTTTTTTTTTTCACTTACACATAAGGCCCGTCGCGCCGCGCCACTACTATATGGGGCGAAGGTGCGAAGTCGACGGCGACGACAAAGTACCGAGTCTAAGGAGACTGATGGCGGCGCCACACAGTGGCGTTATGTCTCTATAAAAGTCGTGGTCTTTTATTATGTTATTTATTAATGGTATTATTTTAATATCATATCAATATTGTACCCCGCACAGGGGGGAGGTACGGGTAGGTAGTGACGAAAAATAACGATACGGGACTCTTACGAGGTCTCGCAATCGGAATGAGTACACTTTAAATATTTTAACGAGGTAAAATTTAAGGGCATTGAGGGTCTGGTGCCAGTGGTGGTTGATTAGATCCACACACTATACTTTTTATAATTATGTGGCGTTATGTCTCTATAAAAGTGGTGGTCTTTTATTATGTTATTTATTAATGGTATTTTTTTAATATCATATCAATATTGTACCCCGCACGGGGGGAGGTAGGGGGGTAGGTAGTGACGAAAAATAACGATACGGGACTCTTACGAGGTCTCGTCATCGAATAATCAATACACGAACTGCCCACACACTTGTAAATATAGACGCGCAAGATCGTTACACGAACCGCTTACCATTATAGTAAACTACTATGCAAACACACATAACATATACGCAATAAGGGAACTTTAAATTGGAGATTTTACCCTACCACACCCGTCTGTCTCATTCTGAAAACTATTCAAAATAATTGCTATTTTTCATTCTCATTCAAATATAAATAATAGTAAATAATATATAATTTTTGACTGAACTGAACCCAAGTGCCCGCCCGGCCTGTGGCCGGGCACCCCTCGTATTCATGTTCTAACCTAACCTAACCTAAATCTAGTTTTGACACCTTTAGACTTTAGATTCAAGATTTAATGTGAATATATGCATTAATAAAAACTCATTACTATTTTAATACTAGTTATGCTGCTGTTGATGCACTGATGAAAGCCAGATAGCTAGATCAGTGTTTAGTTAGTCGTAGTTGCCGGTGGGCTGAGGTCTAAAGGAATCCAAACTAGTTTTAAAAGATTTGGATAGGTTAGGTTAGGTTAGAACATGAATAAGACGGGTGCCCGGCCGCAGGCCGGTCACTTAGGTTCAGTTCCGTTTAAAAAAAAAAAAAACAAAAAACAAAACGTACCAATACAAAGTACTCTTATTCATATTAGAAGATATTGTAAAATAACAATTAATTTAATTTTTTTTTTTTTTTTTTCACTTACACATTAGGCCCGTCGCGCCGCGCCACTACTATATGGGGCGAAGGTGCGAAGTCGACGGCGACGACAAAGTACCGAGTCTAAGGAGACTGATGGCGGCGCCACACAGTGGCGTTATGTCTCTATAAAAGTCGTGGTCTTTTATTATGTTATTTATTAATGGTATTATTTTAATATCATATCAATATTGTACCCCGCACAGGGGGGAGGTACGGGTAGGTAGTGACGAAAAATAACGATACGGGACTCTTACGAGGTCTCGCAATCGGAATGAGTACACTTTAAATATTTTAACGAGGTAAAATTTAAGGGCATTGAGGGTCTGGTGCCAGTGGTGGTTGATTAGATCCACACACTATACTTTTTATAATTATGTGGCGTTATGTCTCTATAAAAGTGGTGGTCTTTTATTATGTTATTTATTAATGGTATTTTTTTAATATCATATCAATATTGTACCCCGCACGGGGGGAGGTAGGGGGGTAGGTAGTGACGAAAAATAACGATACGGGACTCTTACGAGGTCTCGTCATCGAATAATCAATACACGAACTGCCCACACACTTGTAAATATAGACGCGCAAGATCGTTACACGAACCGCTTACCATTATAGTAAACTACTATGCAAACACACATAACATATACGCAATAAGGGAACTTTAAATTGGAGATTTTACCCTACCACACCCGTCTGTCTCATTCTGAAAACTATTCAAAATAATTGCTATTTTTCATTCTCATTCAAATATAAATAATAGTAAATAATATATAATTTTTGACTGAACTGAACCCAAGTGCCCGCCCGGCCTGTGGCCGGGCACCCCTCGTATTCATGTTCTAACCTAACCTAACCTAAATCTAGTTTTGACACCTTTAGACTTTAGATTCAAGATTTAATGTGAATATATGCATTAATAAAAACTCATTACTATTTTAATACTAGTTATGCTGCTGTTGATGCACTGATGAAAGCCAGATAGCTAGATCAGTGTTTAGTTAGTCGTAGTTGCCGGTGGGCTGAGGTCTAAAGGAATCCAAACTAGTTTTAAAAGATTTGGATAGGTTAGGTTAGGTTAGAACATGAATAAGACGGGTGCCCGGCCGCAGGCCGGTCACTTAGGTTCAGTTCCGTTTAAAAAAAAAAAAAACAAAAAACAAAACGTACCAATACAAAGTACTCTTATTCATATTAGAAGATATTGTAAAATAACAATTAATTTAATTTTTTTTTTTTTTTTTTCACTTACACATTAGGCCCGTCGCGCCGCGCCACTACTATATGGGGCGAAGGTGCGAAGTCGACGGCGACGACAAAGTACCGAGTCTAAGGAGACTGATGGCGGCGCCACACAGTGGCGTTATGTCTCTATAAAAGTCGTGGTCTTTTATTATGTTATTTATTAATGGTATTATTTTAATATCATATCAATATTGTACCCCGCACAGGGGGGAGGTACGGGTAGGTAGTGACGAAAAATAACGATACGGGACTCTTACGAGGTCTCGCAATCGGAATGAGTACACTTTAAATATTTTAACGAGGTAAAATTTAAGGGCATTGAGGGTCTGGTGCCAGTGGTGGTTGATTAGATCCACACACTATACTTTTTATAATTATGTGGCGTTATGTCTCTATAAAAGTGGTGGTCTTTTATTATGTTATTTATTAATGGTATTTTTTTAATATCATATCAATATTGTACCCCGCACGGGGGGAGGTAGGGGGGTAGGTAGTGACGAAAAATAACGATACGGGACTCTTACGAGGTCTCGTCATCGAATAATCAATACACGAACTGCCCACACACTTGTAAATATAGACGCGCAAGATCGTTACACGAACCGCTTACCATTATAGTAAACTACTATGCAAACACACATAACATATACGCAATAAGGGAACTTTAAATTGGAGATTTTACCCTACCACACCCGTCTGTCTCATTCTGAAAACTATTCAAAATAATTGCTATTTTTCATTCTCATTCAAATATAAATAATAGTAAATAATATATAATTTTTGACTGAACTGAACCCAAGTGCCCGCCCGGCCTGTGGCCGGGCACCCCTCGTATTCATGTTCTAACCTAACCTAACCTAAATCTAGTTTTGACACCTTTAGACTTTAGATTCAAGATTTAATGTGAATATATGCATTAATAAAAACTCATTACTATTTTAATACTAGTTATGCTGCTGTTGATGCACTGATGAAAGCCAGATAGCTAGATCAGTGTTTAGTTAGTCGTAGTTGCCGGTGGGCTGAGGTCTAAAGGAATCCAAACTAGTTTTAAAAGATTTGGATAGGTTAGGTTAGGTTAGAACATGAATAAGACGGGTGCCCGGCCGCAGGCCGGTCACTTAGGTTCAGTTCCGTTTAAAAAAAAAAAAAACAAAAAACAAAACGTACCAATACAAAGTACTCTTATTCATATTAGAAGATATTGTAAAATAACAATTAATTTAATTTTTTTTTTTTTTTTTTCACTTACACATTAGGCCCGTCGCGCCGCGCCACTACTATATGGGGCGAAGGTGCGAAGTCGACGGCGACGACAAAGTACCGAGTCTAAGGAGACTGATGGCGGCGCCACACAGTGGCGTTATGTCTCTATAAAAGTCGTGGTCTTTTATTATGTTATTTATTAATGGTATTATTTTAATATCATATCAATATTGTACCCCGCACAGGGGGGAGGTACGGGTAGGTAGTGACGAAAAATAACGATACGGGACTCTTACGAGGTCTCGCAATCGGAATGAGTACACTTTAAATATTTTAACGAGGTAAAATTTAAGGGCATTGAGGGTCTGGTGCCAGTGGTGGTTGATTAGATCCACACACTATACTTTTTATAATTATGTGGCGTTATGTCTCTATAAAAGTGGTGGTCTTTTATTATGTTATTTATTAATGGTATTTTTTTAATATCATATCAATATTGTACCCCGCACGGGGGGAGGTAGGGGGGTAGGTAGTGACGAAAAATAACGATACGGGCCTCTTACGAGGTCTCGTCATCGAATAATCAATACACGAACTGCCCACACACTTGTAAATATAGACGCGCAAGATCGTTACACGAACCGCTTACCATTATAGTAAACTACTATGCAAACACACATAACATATACGCAATAAGGGAACTTTAAATTGGAGATTTTACCCTACCACACCCGTCTGTCTCATTCTGAAAACTATTCAAAATAATTGCTATTTTTCATTCTCATTCAAATATAAATAATAGTAAATAATATATAATTTTTGACTGAACTGAACCCAAGTGCCCGCCCGGCCTGTGGCCGGGCACCCCTCGTATTCATGTTCTAACCTAACCTAACCTAAATCTAGTTTTGACACCTTTAGACTTTAGATTCAAGATTTAATGTGAATATATGCATTAATAAAAACTCATTACTATTTTAATACTAGTTATGCTGCTGTTGATGCACTGATGAAAGCCAGATAGCTAGATCAGTGTTTAGTTAGTCGTAGTTGCCGGTGGGCTGAGGTCTAAAGGAATCCAAACTAGTTTTAAAAGATTTGGATAGGTTAGGTTAGGTTAGAACATGAATAAGACGGGTGCCCGGCCGCAGGCCGGTCACTTAGGTTCAGTTCCGTTTAAAAAAAAAAATAACAAAAAACAAAACGTACCAATACAAAGTACTCTTATTCATATTAGAAGATATTGTAAAATAACAATTAATTTAATTTTTTTTTTTTTTTTTTCACTTACACATAAGGCCCGTCGCGCCGCGCCACTACTATATGGGGCGAAGGTGCGAAGTCGACGGCGACGACAAAGTACCGAGTCTAAGGAGACTGATGGCGGCGCCACACAGTGGCGTTATGTCTCTATAAAAGTCGTGGTCTTTTATTATGTTATTTATTAATGGTATTATTTTAATATCATATCAATATTGTACCCCGCACAGGGGGGAGGTACGGGTAGGTAGTGACGAAAAATAACGATACGGGACTCTTACGAGGTCTCGCAATCGGAATGAGTACACTTTAAATATTTTAACGAGGTAAAATTTAAGGGCATTGAGGGTCTGGTGCCAGTGGTGGTTGATTAGATCCACACACTATACTTTTTATAATTATGTGGCGTTATGTCTCTATAAAAGTGGTGGTCTTTTATTATGTTATTTATTAATGGTATTTTTTTAATATCATATCAATATTGTACCCCGCACGGGGGGAGGTAGGGGGGTAGGTAGTGACGAAAAATAACGATACGGGACTCTTACGAGGTCTCGTCATCGAATAATCAATACACGAACTGCCCACACACTTGTAAATATAGACGCGCAAGATCGTTACACGAACCGCTTACCATTATAGTAAACTACTATGCAAACACACATAACATATACGCAATAAGGGAACTTTAAATTGGAGATTTTACCCTACCACACCCGTCTGTCTCATTCTGAAAACTATTCAAAATAATTGCTATTTTTCATTCTCATTCAAATATAAATAATAGTAAATAATATATAATTTTTGACTGAACTGAACCCAAGT
The DNA here is from genome assembly GCF_905163445.1 of Pararge aegeria. Lineage (NCBI taxonomy): Eukaryota > Metazoa > Arthropoda > Insecta > Lepidoptera > Nymphalidae > Pararge > Pararge aegeria. The sequence goes on along the minus strand of NW_024397012.1, from coordinate 6,476 downwards.
GCCCGCCCGGCCTGTGGCCGGGCACCCCTCGTATTCATGTTCTAACCTAACCTAACCTAAATCTAGTTTTGACACCTTTAGACTTTAGATTCAAGATTTAATGTGAATATATGCATTAATAAAAACTCATTACTATTTTAATACTAGTTATGCTGCTGTTGATGCACTGATGAAAGCCAGATAGCTAGATCAGTGTTTAGTTAGTCGTAGTTGCCGGTGGGCTGAGGTCTAAAGGAATCCAAACTAGTTTTAAAAGATTTGGATAGGTTAGGTTAGGTTAGAACATGAATAAGACGGGTGCCCGGCCGCAGGCCGGTCACTTAGGTTCAGTTCCGTTTAAAAAAAAAAAAAACAAAAAACAAAACGTACCAATACAAAGTACTCTTATTCATATTAGAAGATATTGTAAAATAACAATTAATTTAATTTTTTTTTTTTTTTTTTCACTTACACATTAGGCCCGTCGCGCCGCGCCACTACTATATGGGGCGAAGGTGCGAAGTCGACGGCGACGACAAAGTACCGAGTCTAAGGAGACTGATGGCGGCGCCACACAGTGGCGTTATGTCTCTATAAAAGTCGTGGTCTTTTATTATGTTATTTATTAATGGTATTATTTTAATATCATATCAATATTGTACCCCGCACAGGGGGGAGGTACGGGTAGGTAGTGACGAAAAATAACGATACGGGACTCTTACGAGGTCTCGCAATCGGAATGAGTACACTTTAAATATTTTAACGAGGTAAAATTTAAGGGCATTGAGGGTCTGGTGCCAGTGGTGGTTGATTAGATCCACACACTATACTTTTTATAATTATGTGGCGTTATGTCTCTATAAAAGTGGTGGTCTTTTATTATGTTATTTATTAATGGTATTTTTTTAATATCATATCAATATTGTACCCCGCACGGGGGGAGGTAGGGGGGTAGGTAGTGACGAAAAATAACGATACGGGACTCTTACGAGGTCCCGTCATCGAATAATCAATACACGAACTGCCCACACACTTGTAAATATAGACGCGCAAGATCGTTACACGAACCGCTTACCATTATAGTAAACTACTATGCAAACACACATAACATATACGCAATAAGGGAACTTTAAATTGGAGATTTTACCCTACCACACCCGTCTGTCTCATTCTGAAAACTATTCAAAATAATTGCTATTTTTCATTCTCATTCAAATATAAATAATAGTAAATAATATATAATTTTTGACTGAACTGAACCCAAGTGCCCGCCCGGCCTGTGGCCGGGCACCCCTCGTATTCATGTTCTAACCTAACCTAACCTAAATCTAGTTTTGACACCTTTAGACTTTAGATTCAAGATTTAATGTGAATATATGCATTAATAAAAACTCATTACTATTTTAATACTAGTTATGCTGCTGTTGATGCACTGATGAAAGCCAGATAGCTAGATCAGTGTTTAGTTAGTCGTAGTTGCCGGTGGGCTGAGGTCTAAAGGAATCCAAACTAGTTTTAAAAGATTTGGATAGGTTAGGTTAGGTTAGAACATGAATAAGACGGGTGCCCGGCCGCAGGCCGGTCACTTAGGTTCAGTTCCGTTTAAAAAAAAAAAAAAACAAAAAACAAAACGTACCAATACAAAGTACTCTTATTCATATTAGAAGATATTGTAAAATAACAATTAATTTAATTTTTTTTTTTTTTTTTTCACTTACACATTAGGCCCGTCGCGCCGCGCCACTACTATATGGGGCGAAGGTGCGAAGTCGACGGCGACGACAAAGTACCGAGTCTAAGGAGACTGATGGCGGCGCCACACAGTGGCGTTATGTCTCTATAAAAGTCGTGGTCTTTTATTATGTTATTTATTAATGGTATTATTTTAATATCATATCAATATTGTACCCCGCACAGGGGGGAGGTACGGGTAGGTAGTGACGAAAAATAACGATACGGGACTCTTACGAGGTCTCGCAATCGGAATGAGTACACTTTAAATATTTTAACGAGGTAAAATTTAAGGGCATTGAGGGTCTGGTGCCAGTGGTGGTTGATTAGATCCACACACTATACTTTTTATAATTATGTGGCGTTATGTCTCTATAAAAGTGGTGGTCTTTTATTATGTTATTTATTAATGGTATTTTTTTAATATCATATCAATATTGTACCCCGCACGGGGGGAGGTAGGGGGGTAGGTAGTGACGAAAAATAACGATACGGGACTCTTACGAGGTCTCGTCATCGAATAATCAATACACGAACTGCCCACACACTTGTAAATATAGACGCGCAAGATCGTTACACGAACCGCTTACCATTATAGTAAACTACTATGCAAACACACATAACATATACGCAATAAGGGAACTTTAAATTGGAGATTTTACCCTACCACACCCGTCTGTCTCATTCTGAAAACTATTCAAAATAATTGCTATTTTTCATTCTCATTCAAATATAAATAATAGTAAATAATATATAATTTTTGACTGAACTGAACCCAAGTGCCCGCCCGGCCTGTGGCCGGGCACCCCTCGTATTCATGTTCTAACCTAACCTAACCTAAATCTAGTTTTGACACCTTTAGACTTTAGATTCAAGATTTAATGTGAATATATGCATTAATAAAAACTCATTACTATTTTAATACTAGTTATGCTGCTGTTGATGCACTGATGAAAGCCAGATAGCTAGATCAGTGTTTAGTTAGTCGTAGTTGCCGGTGGGCTGAGGTCTAAAGGAATCCAAACTAGTTTTAAAAGATTTGGATAGGTTAGGTTAGGTTAGAACATGAATAAGACGGGTGCCCGGCCGCAGGCCGGTCACTTAGGTTCAGTTCCGTTTAAAAAAAAAAAAAAACAAAAAACAAAACGTACCAATACAAAGTACTCTTATTCATATTAGAAGATATTGTAAAATAACAATTAATTTAATTTTTTTTTTTTTTTTTTTTTCACTTACACATTAGGCCCGTCGCGCCGCGCCACTACTATATGGGGCGAAGGTGCGAAGTCGACGGCGACGACAAAGTACCGAGTCTAAGGAGACTGATGGCGGCGCCACACAGTGGCGTTATGTCTCTATAAAAGTCGTGGTCTTTTATTATGTTATTTATTAATGGTATTATTTTAATATCATATCAATATTGTACCCCGCACAGGGGGGAGGTACGGGTAGGTAGTGACGAAAAATAACGATACGGGACTCTTACGAGGTCTCGCAATCGGAATGAGTACACTTTAAATATTTTAACGAGGTAAAAATTTAAGGGCATTGAGGGTCTGGTGCCAGTGGTGGTTGATTAGATCCACACACTATACTTTTTATAATTATGTGGCGTTATGTCTCTATAAAAGTGGTGGTCTTTTATTATGTTATTTATTAATGGTATTTTTTTAATATCATATCAATATTGTACCCCGCACGGGGGGAGGTAGGGGGGTAGGTAGTGACGAAAAATAACGATACGGGACTCTTACGAGGTCTCGTCATCGAATAATCAATACACGAACTGCCCACACACTTGTAAATATAGACGCGCAAGATCGTTACACGAACCGCTTACCATTATAGTAAACTACTATGCAAACACACATAACATATACGCAATAAGGGAACTTTAAATTGGAGATTTTACCCTACCACACCCGTCTGTCTCATTCTGAAAACTATTCAAAATAATTGCTATTTTTCATTCTCATTCAAATATAAATAATAGTAAATAATATATAATTTTTGACTGAACTGAACCCAAGTGCCCGCCCGGCCTGTGGCCGGGCACCCCTCGTATTCATGTTCTAACCTAACCTAACCTAAATCTAGTTTTGACACCTTTAGACTTTAGATTCAAGATTTAATGTGAATATATGCATTAATAAAAACTCATTACTATTTTAATACTAGTTATGCTGCTGTTGATGCACTGATGAAAGCCAGATAGCTAGATCAGTGTTTAGTTAGTCGTAGTTGCCGGTGGGCTGAGGTCTAAAGGAATCCAAACTAGTTTTAAAAGATTTGGATAGGTTAGGTTAGGTTAGAACATGAATAAGACGGGTGCCCGGCCGCAGGCCGGTCACTTAGGTTCAGTTCCGTTTAAAAAAAAAAAAAAAACAAAAAAACAAAACGTACCAATACAAAGTACTCTTATTCATATTAGAAGATATTGTAAAATAACAATTAATTTAATTTTTTTTTTTTTTTTTTTTCACTTACACATTAGGCCCGTCGCGCCGCGCCACTACTATATGGGGCGAAGGTGCGAAGTCGACGGCGACGACAAAGTACCGAGTCTAAGGAGACTGATGGCGGCGCCACACAGTGGCGTTATGTCTCTATAAAAGTCGTGGTCTTTTATTATGTTATTTATTAATGGTATTATTTTAATATCATATCAATATTGTACCCCGCACAGGGGGGAGGTACGGGTAGGTAGTGACGAAAAATAACGATACGGGACTCTTACGAGGTCTCGCAATCGGAATGAGTACACTTTAAATATTTTAACGAGGTAAAATTTAAGGGCATTGAGGGTCTGGTGCCAGTGGTGGTTGATTAGATCCACACACTATACTTTTTATAATTATGTGGCGTTATGTCTCTATAAAAGTGGTGGTCTTTTATTATGTTATTTATTAATGGTATTTTTTTAATATCATATCAATATTGTACCCCGCACGGGGGGAGAGGTACGGGTAGGTAGTGACGAAAAATAACGATACGGGACTCTTACGAGGTCTCGTCATCGAATAATCAATACACGAACTGCCCACACACTTGTAAATATAGACGCGCAAGATCGTTACACGAACCGCTTACCATTATAGTAAACTACTATGCAAACACACATAACATATACGCAATAAGGGAACTTTAAATTGGAGATTTTACCCTACCACACCCGTCTGTCTCATTCTGAAAACTATTCAAAATAATTGCTATTTTTCATTCTCATTCAAATATAAATAATAGTAAATAATATATAATTTTTGACTGAACTGAACCCAAGTGCCCGCCCGGCCTGTGGCCGGGCACCCCTCGTATTCATGTTCTAACCTAACCTAACCTAAATCTAGTTTTGACACCTTTAGACTTTAGATTCAAGATTTAATGTGAATATATGCATTAATAAAAACTCATTACTATTTTAATACTAGTTATGCTGCTGTTGATGCACTGATGAAAGCCCAGATAGCTAGATCAGTGTTTAGTTAGTCGTAGTTGCCGGTGGGCTGAGGTCTAAAGGAATCCAAACTAGTTTTAAAAGATTTGGATAGGTTAGGTTAGGTTAGAACATGAATAAGACGGGTGCCCGGCCGCAGGCCGGTCACTTAGGTTCAGTTCCGTTTAAAAAAAAAAAAAAACAAAAAACAAAACGTACCAATACAAAGTACTCTTATTCATATTAGAAGATATTGTAAAATAACAATTAATTTATTATTTTTTTTTTTTTTTTTTCACTTACACATTAGGCCCGTCGCGCCGCGCCACTACTATATGGGGCGAAGGTGCGAAGTCGACGGCGACGACAAAGTACCGAGTCTAAGGAGACTGATGGCGGCGCCACACAGTGGCGTTATGTCTCTATAAAAGTCGTGGTCTTTTATTATGTTATTTATTAATGGTATTATTTTAATATCATATCAATATTGTACCCCGCACAGGGGGGAGGTACGGGTAGGTAGTGACGAAAAATAACGATACGGGACTCTTACGAGGTCTCGCAATCGGAATGAGTACACTTTAAATATTTTAACGAGGTAAAATTTAAGGGCATTGAGGGTCTGGTGCCAGTGGTGGTTGATTAGATCCACACACTATACTTTTTATAATTATGTGGCGTTATGTCTCTATAAAAGTGGTGGTCTTTTATTATGTTATTTATTAATGGTATTTTTTTTAATATCATATCAATATTGTACCCCGCACGGGGGGAGGTAGGGGGGTAGGTAGTGACGAAAAAATAACGATACGGGACTCTTACGAGGTCTCGTCATCGAATAATCAATACACGAACTGCCCACACACTTGTAAATATAGACGCGCAAGATCGTTACACGAACCGCTTACCATTATAGTAAACTACTATGCAAACACACATAACATATACGCAATAAGGGAACTTTAAATTGGAGATTTTACCCTACCACACCCGTCTGTCTCATTCTGAAAACTATTCAAAATAATTGCTATTTTTCATTCTCATTCAAATATAAATAATAGTAAATAATATATAATTTTTGACTGAACTGAACCCAAGTGCCCGCCCGGCCTGTGGCCGGGCACCCCTCGTATTCATGTTCTAACCTAACCTAACCTAAATCTAGTTTTGACACCTTTAGACTTTAGATTCAAGATTTTAATGTGAATATATGCATTAATAAAAACTCATTACTATTTTAATACTAGTTATGCTGCTGTTGATGCACTGATGAAAGCCAGATAGCTAGATCAGTGTTTAGTTAGTCGTAGTTGCCGGTGGGCTGAGGTCTAAA
>NW_024397011.1:0-27521 GCF_905163445.1 Pararge aegeria | reverse complement strand
GTGATCATGAATGTAGATGGGTGTTTTGTCCATGACAGTTGTAGTATACAACACCAGCCTGTTATATCTGCTAATCTATGTGGGTGTATATAGAATGCAGTAGCGTGCATTGAGGCTATGTACAGGGTATGCAGATGATATAAAATGAAGAATTAATGAAAATGAAAATTAAATAAACATTTGCATATACTTTACATACCCTCTATGCACGTCACTGATAGAATGAATGTTTTGTTTTGCAAAAGAGCAATCGATGACTGTCCTACATCAAGCGCAGGAAGTCAATATTGCAAAGTTAGTTAAGTCTAATAATACTTAACATGAATACTGATTTATGGCATAGACGGTTAGGGTATCATTGTCTTAAAGGTATGTTCATTTCAGGATGACAAAGAAGATTTCAACAAGTTTGCGCCTGCCTGGAAGGAAAGCCTGTGGCCCGGGCTCCGAAAAGATCTACGAAACGTGTTGGCCGACCCTTGGAACTCATCCATAGTGACGTGTGGAGCCCTATGAGAGACTCCAGCTGTGGAAATGCAAGGTACTTACTCGCCCTTACTACTAATAATTTTTCTCTTCAAAACTTTAGATATTTATTCAAGAAAATGTGTGAAGTGTAAGATTGCTTTATCAAATAATTATTACGTAAGTGCGTAACATATAAAATGCCTGCGTTTTGATAACATTGGTTTTGATTTTGAATTACCATAGGGGCAGTGTTAAGTGTTTCCTAGAGAAGAAGGGAACAGCTCACCAGCTTACCTTACCGCATTGTACTCAGCAGATGTATTTGAATACCAGAAGCAACACTGAGGAAGTGTGGTCCCGACACACTATTTGTAAAGGAAACCTTTGTTTTTGGATGCATTGCCTATTCATTAATCCCGCAGTCTAGTCTACATAATAAATTGAACGCTAAGAGAAAGTTGTGCATTTTTGTCGGTTATTCAGCGTTACCGATTTATAGAACCATTAAATAAATCCAAGGAAGGTTATTCTGTATAGTAAAAAGCACATTCCTAATGTACTTTTTATTGAAAATAAATGTGCTGACATTGATGAATATCGTAATTCTCGTCTTATATAATATAAATAAATCACATGATTTTTATATGAATTAACAGATGGTGAGTCTGGCGATGACTGCTGCAACAACAGTGAGGTAGAGCAGGCCTCTACTGATGCCGAGTCTTCTGCTGAGGAAAGGCGGAAGAGAGAAAAAACGACGCGAGACGTCGGCGGCGCTATAGTTGGAGGGGAAGTGGCGACTAGTACAGAGGAGTCTGTCAGCTGCCGATCCATGCGCAGTACACGTGGTACACCGCCGACGAAATATGGCGATTATAAAATAGGTATGTAGACCAGAATTTTTGAGAAGCCACAAACATATGTGTAGGCAATAAAGTTATCAAACTCCTCTGGTGGCAAAAAGCTATGAATGTAGAGTATCTGTCACTTTTGGAGAAAAAAGTTTGGAATTCAGTTGATCCACCTGCTGATAGTAATGTTATAAAGTTAGTTTAAGTGGACATACAAATTGAAATGTGATATAGGGAGAAATTTGCGGAAAAGTGGGTTGCGGGAATAATAGTCTTTTCGCAAACTAGTATCTATGTAGAACGTTGTAATAAAATCTAAATACTACCTCTTTTTCTAGAAGTACTATCATCATTAAAAAGTTTTTGGAATTTATTTTCTTCCTTTGCATAAATTAGGCATAGGTAGGTAGGGACATAATCCCATTGCTATAGAAATTTTGGGGTTTCTGAAATCAAAAAACCGCGACAAGTAGTTTTGGCAGTCCTCTCGTGATGTTAACCTGACACTGCCTAAAGAATTCTGAAGAGACCGAAACAGGTGGAAATCTGAAGGTGTAAGGTCAGGACTATACAGCGGATGCATTACCACCTCCCAGCCAAACTATCTTAATTTTAGCTGAGTGGCTAAAGATGTGTTAGGTCTAGCGTTATCATGATGAAAAACCACACCTCTTCTGTTGATTAATTCCGGCCGCTTTCTCTAAACTTCTTGCTTTAATCTCATCAGTTGTTCGCAGTAGAATTCAGAATTGATGATCCTGCCTGGTGGTAACAGCTTATAATGAATAATGCCCTTCCAATCCTACTACTACACACACAGCGTCACCTTGTTGCGAGTTAACCCGGGTTTCGCCACAGTCTGTGAAGCCTGATCGGCCTTTGACCGTGACCTTTTTCGCACTTTCTTGTCGTACATGATCCACTTCTCATCACCAGTTCAAAAATGGTTCGGTCATGATCCACTTCTTATCAGCTCCGTCAAAAATGGTTTTGTGGTCAATTCCCAGTTCTTCAGCTACATTGTACCTACTGATTTGCCCATCTTGGTCCACTTTTTCAAAAATGGCATCCATTATATCCGTCATAGGGCTCCTCCTAACCAGAGCGAGGTGCATCTTTGACATCAAAATTTCCGGATTGAAAACGCTAAACCCAAATTTTTTTCGCGGCTTGCGTTGCATTTTTACCTTTTTTGTAGTAAAATTTTAAAAGGTAAAAAGGAATTTCTTCATTAGATTCACTCATCTTCACACATTTTCCTAATTTGATACCAAAACCAGCCAGATACAAATAGTATAGCCAAAGAGATTTTATTACATGTTCATACATACTATAATGCGAAAAGACTTTTTCCCCAACCTATTAGATTTATTAGCTATAAATTTCATAAATAGTTCATAAATAATCGCTTAAATAAGCTTAAGTTATAAAATAAACACTGAAACAAGTATGTACATTGAACAATTTTTAATATTATTTTCTCTTCGTTACAGATTTGACTCTGTGTTTGTGAACGCGTGTGCTGAGTGGACTAATGAAGAGTTCGGTGGTTTAAACATACCCGCCGGTCGGGTCGCGTACGTGCACGGTTCGGTCGATCCGTGGCATGCGCTATGTATGACTACTACGCAGGACAACTACACGCCCGCTATCTTCTTTGAAGGTATATACTCAGTGGCATTTTTGATTGATTTAATACTATCGTCTATCTACTGCTAATTGAATAAAAGTACATACCCTGATTTACGTCACAAAATTATGACACACCATTCGGCAGCATTTTCTAAGCACACTGATGATGATAATATTTTTCCAACATATCATGTTTTTAGCGTTTTTATGAAAATTATTAAGATCACAATATCCTTTATCATTCCACACTTTACGTATATTGGACAATAAAACAAAAGGAAAGCAAATTAATCGATTGGTGTGTACAAAGCCGCTTAGCCAAGAATAGTTTTCGTAATATTTATTATTAAATATACGCGTTACTTTATCACCTTTTTTTGGGATATTTGTAACATTGGTACACTCCTTCCTTTGCGAATGATTTCTAATTTTACGATATAAGTAGGGATAGAAATTAAAGTTTTCTCTAAGTACTTTTTCCAGGCACACTGAACCCAAACAAAGACCGCACGAATATGCTTTCATTATAAAATGAATGAATAAACTATAAATTAACCTTAACACATTAAACTATCACTGCTCAAACTTTTATAAGTTACTGAATTTATGCACTTGAACCGTTTATTTATCACCAACGCCATACAGCATTGTTCGAAGGTAAACAATAATGGCGATCGAATATGCTAATGATAATATTGCAATCGAAATTAGTCAAAATATGTCTTTAATTTTTTGTAAGTATGGGTACGAACGCTATTTTATTTTGATATGTAAACAATAAATAGAAACCATATTTATTGTTAACTCTCTCACTCTCCAATGATTCCTGGAAAACCTAAATTATTCATTTTTCAAAATTGAGACAGCGTTTGGTTTCATAGATTATTTTCAAAACGAAAGACTAATTCGATAATATTAGATCCTTAATTTTCTTAAAAGACACTAAAAGGTATTTACATTTGTGAATAATGTTTTTAATTCTAAAAAAAGAATAATGACCTTTAACAACAATAACAAACCAAGCAAATCATTTTATTCATAGAAAAAATGAAACACGTAATTAGAGAATAGAGAATTTATGAATGAAACTGTTCACACAAGACCGATGCTAATCTTGTAAGTACAAGCGCACGATTATAACATTACACGACACACACTACTAACTTGCACGCACACATCTAGCAGAACGATTCTTTCTTTGGGCGTGCTTATTTTATTTGATATTTCTATGCAACAGTAGAGGGCGTCATATGTCGAGTGATTCATAATAATTGATTTACCCTGCAATAGATAACATGAGATTTTTACGTGTTTTAAAAGGTAAATGTTTAGCATTTACGGTTAAAAATTAAAATACGCTTTTAGAGATATACGCTAAAGATTTTATTTTGTACGCTATGCGCCTCGCGCGCGCTGGTTGCGCTGTCGCCTGTCTAGCGACAATTGACCTAGAAGTTTGGCCGCTCATTACTAGATGGCGCTTTCATATATTTTTTACTTAGTGTTTTTTTAATTACAAAACTTTAATGGTCCTATCTGAAGGCTCTTTAAGACCCTGAGGGTAGGGTATGCACTGCTTATTTGCATATATGCAATGCACGCCACTGTATATACTAATTATTAACTACTTTTAACTTATTCTTCCTAAGTGGCTTCCGCATTACTGGGTAGGGTAGGTTATTTCTTCTTTCATAGTTCTAACCGACTTCAAATAAAGGAAGAGGTTATCAATGCATTTTTTTTTTTTTTTTTTTTTTACTTAGATTTAAGAATACACTATAATATCAACCAATGGATTTCAGAAGCTTTCTACTTCTCCTTAAAAACATTTAACATGAGATTGTACTTTCGCTCTATCTACATTTTCTTTAATACCTATACTTATAATTGAAATGTTCTGACCAAAATTAATTTTAATGAATATGTTGGATTTGATTGATTATTAATGTTGGCGTTGGTGCGTAATAGTTACGCGGATTTGCCTTTAACTGAAGAAAAATAAGTGTTTACAAACTCGACGTAGATATTCTAAGACTCGTAATCTGTCTAGATTTAAGAATTAAGGGGGATGGGAGAGATGGGGGTAATAGGTCAGGGTCTAAAGGGGTTACCATCCGTTTGACACGGGAGGACGGGGAGACCAGGCAATTTCAATGTGAACATGCTCGGATGTGGTTTATTACAGTTTAAAAGACTTTTACTTTTAACCAGTTTACTGGGGAGTCTTGAGTACATTATTATGATATTTTCATTTATTTATTTGATGGGGAAAGACTTTTTACCCTTAGCACATTTGCACGCTCGCAGTCGTAGTCGATTTCGCGTATCGAAACAAAACTTTCGGTCTTAGTAAAACTTCTTACTGCAATCGTTTTAGTGTCGCAAATCCTGTATTGATTTTTATCCACTTACAAACGTTCCTTTTAGATCTACTGTCTAGGCTGTTGAAGTGTTTATAGGCTTTAAAACAGGGTTTGGATATACATTCAATTTAACTGAAGTATACTGCTACAATACTCGAAAGCAACTGTACCAGCGACGCTGTACTGTATTGCCAGTGAACAAACTTTTACTAAGGGTAGAAACTGTTACTTCCTAAAGTTGTATAATTTTAAACACTAACTCTTTTGATCACATTGTCCGTGCAGTCCTGGCTAGGAATAAGACTGCTCCAGATCTTTCCGTGGTGATGGATGGAAAAGGATGATCACTTGTGATGATGGAGCGACTAAACTGGAGAGCTCTACAGATATTCATGTAAACAGCATAAATAACTTTGATAAAACCTTAAACAATGTTTTTTACGTTCCGTAGTTGTCTGCAAAATTTGTTTTCTGTTATTAAATTATGTGAAAGAGGCATGGTTGTGATCATGAATGTAGATGGGTGTTTTGTCCATGACAGTTGTAGTATACAACACCAGCCTGTTATATCTGCTAATCTATGTGGGTGTATATAGAATGCAGTAGCGTGCATTGAGGCTATGTACAGGGTATGCAGATGATATAAAATGAAGAATTAATGAAAATGAAAATTAAATAAACATTTGCATATACTTTACATACCCTCTATGCACGTCACTGATAGAATGAATGTTTTGTTTTGCAAAAGAGCAATCGATGACTGTCCTACATCAAGCGCAGGAAGTCAATATTGCAAAGTTAGTTAAGTCTAATAATACTTAACATGAATACTGATTTATGGCATAGACGGTTAGGGTATCATTGTCTTAAAGGTATGTTCATTTCAGGATGACAAAGAAGATTTCAACAAGTTTGCGCCTGCCTGGAAGGAAAGCCTGTGGCCCGGGCTCCGAAAAGATCTACGAAACGTGTTGGCCGACCCTTGGAACTCATCCATAGTGACGTGTGGAGCCCTATGAGAGACTCCAGCTGTGGAAATGCAAGGTACTTACTCGCCCTTACTACTAATAATTTTTCTCTTCAAAACTTTAGATATTTATTCAAGAAAATGTGTGAAGTGTAAGATTGCTTTATCAAATAATTATTACGTAAGTGCGTAACATATAAAATGCCTGCGTTTTGATAACATTGGTTTTGATTTTGAATTACCATAGGGGCAGTGTTAAGTGTTTCCTAGAGAAGAAGGGAACAGCTCACCAGCTTACCTTACCGCATTGTACTCAGCAGATGTATTTGAATACCAGAAGCAACACTGAGGAAGTGTGGTCCCGACACACTATTTGTAAAGGAAACCTTTGTTTTTGGATGCATTGCCTATTCATTAATCCCGCAGTCTAGTCTACATAATAAATTGAACGCTAAGAGAAAGTTGTGCATTTTTGTCGGTTATTCAGCGTTACCGATTTATAGAACCATTAAATAAATCCAAGGAAGGTTATTCTGTATAGTAAAAAGCACATTCCTAATGTACTTTTTATTGAAAATAAATGTGCTGACATTGATGAATATCGTAATTCTCGTCTTATATAATATAAATAAATCACATGATTTTTATATGAATTAACAGATGGTGAGTCTGGCGATGACTGCTGCAACAACAGTGAGGTAGAGCAGGCCTCTACTGATGCCGAGTCTTCTGCTGAGGAAAGGCGGAAGAGAGAAAAAACGACGCGAGACGTCGGCGGCGCTATAGTTGGAGGGGAAGTGGCGACTAGTACAGAGGAGTCTGTCAGCTGCCGATCCATGCGCAGTACACGTGGTACACCGCCGACGAAATATGGCGATTATAAAATAGGTATGTAGACCAGAATTTTTGAGAAGCCACAAACATATGTGTAGGCAATAAAGTTATCAAACTCCTCTGGTGGCAAAAAGCTATGAATGTAGAGTATCTGTCACTTTTGGAGAAAAAAGTTTGGAATTCAGTTGATCCACCTGCTGATAGTAATGTTATAAAGTTAGTTTAAGTGGACATACAAATTGAAATGTGATATAGGGAGAAATTTGCGGGAATAATAGTCTTTTCGCAAACTAGTATCTATGTAGAACGTTGTAATAAAATCTAAATACTACCTCTTTTTCTAGAAGTACTATCATCATTAAAAAGTTTTTGGAATTTATTTTCTTCCTTTGCATAAATTAGGCATAGGTAGGTAGGGACATAATCCCATTGCTATAGAAATTTTGGGGTTTCTGAAATCAAAAAACCGCGACAAGTAGTTTTGGCAGTCCTCTCGTGATGTTAACCTGACACTGCCTAAAGAATTCTGAAGAGACCGAAACAGGTGGAAATCTGAAGGTGTAAGGTCAGGACTATACAGCGGATGCATTACCACCTCCCAGCCAAACTATCTTAATTTTAGCTGAGTGGCTAAAGATGTGTTAGGTCTAGCGTTATCATGATGAAAAACCACACCTCTTCTGTTGATTAATTCCGGCCGCTTTCTCTAAACTTCTTGCTTTAATCTCATCAGTTGTTCGCAGTAGAATTCAGAATTGATGATCCTGCCTGGTGGTAACAGCTTATAATGAATAATGCCCTTCCAATCCTACTACTACACACACAGCGTCACCTTGTTGCGAGTTAACCCGGGTTTCGCCACAGTCTGTGAAGCCTGATCGGCCTTTGACCGTGACCTTTTTCGCACTTTCTTGTCGTACATGATCCACTTCTCATCACCAGTTCAAAAATGGTTCGGTCATGATCCACTTCTTATCAGCTCCGTCAAAAATGGTTTTGTGGTCAATTCCCAGTTCTTCAGCTACATTGTACCTACTGATTTGCCCATCTTGGTCCACTTTTTCAAAAATGGCATCCATTATATCCGTCATAGGGCTCCTCCTAACCAGAGCGAGGTGCATCTTTGACATCAAAATTTCCGGATTGAAAACGCTAAACCCAAATTTTTTTCGCGGCTTGCGTTGCATTTTTACCTTTTTTGTAGTAAAATTTTAAAAGGTAAAAAGGAATTTCTTCATTAGATTCACTCATCTTCACACATTTTCCTAATTTGATACCAAAACCAGCCAGATACAAATAGTATAGCCAAAGAGATTTTATTACATGTTCATACATACTATAATGCGAAAAGACTTTTTCCCCAACCTATTAGATTTATTAGCTATAAATTTCATAAATAGTTCATAAATAATCGCTTAAATAAGCTTAAGTTATAAAATAAACACTGAAACAAGTATGTACATTGAACAATTTTTAATATTATTTTCTCTTCGTTACAGATTTGACTCTGTGTTTGTGAACGCGTGTGCTGAGTGGACTAATGAAGAGTTCGGTGGTTTAAACATACCCGCCGGTCGGGTCGCGTACGTGCACGGTTCGGTCGATCCGTGGCATGCGCTATGTATGACTACTACGCAGGACAACTACACGCCCGCTATCTTCTTTGAAGGTATATACTCAGTGGCATTTTTGATTGATTTAATACTATCGTCTATCTACTGCTAATTGAATAAAAGTACATACCCTGATTTACGTCACAAAATTATGACACACCATTCGGCAGCATTTTCTAAGCACACTGATGATGATAATATTTTTCCAACATATCATGTTTTTAGCGTTTTTATGAAAATTATTAAGATCACAATATCCTTTATCATTCCACACTTTACGTATATTGGACAATAAAACAAAAGGAAAGCAAATTAATCGATTGGTGTGTACAAAGCCGCTTAGCCAAGAATAGTTTTCGTAATATTTATTATTAAATATACGCGTTACTTTATCACCTTTTTTTGGGATATTTGTAACATTGGTACACTCCTTCCTTTGCGAATGATTTCTAATTTTACGATATAAGTAGGGATAGAAATTAAAGTTTTCTCTAAGTACTTTTTCCAGGCACACTGAACCCAAACAAAGACCGCACGAATATGCTTTCATTATAAAATGAATGAATAAACTATAAATTAACCTTAACACATTAAACTATCACTGCTCAAACTTTTATAAGTTACTGAATTTATGCACTTGAACCGTTTATTTATCACCAACGCCATACAGCATTGTTCGAAGGTAAACAATAATGGCGATCGAATATGCTAATGATAATATTGCAATCGAAATTAGTCAAAATATGTCTTTAATTTTTTGTAAGTATGGGTACGAACGCTATTTTATTTTGATATGTAAACAATAAATAGAAACCATATTTATTGTTAACTCTCTCACTCTCCAATGATTCCTGGAAAACCTAAATTATTCATTTTTCAAAATTGAGACAGCGTTTGGTTTCATAGATTATTTTCAAAACGAAAGACTAATTCGATAATATTAGATCCTTAATTTTCTTAAAAGACACTAAAAGGTATTTACATTTGTGAATAATGTTTTTAATTCTAAAAAAAGAATAATGACCTTTAACAACAATAACAAACCAAGCAAATCATTTTATTCATAGAAAAAATGAAACACGTAATTAGAGAATAGAGAATTTATGAATGAAACTGTTCACACAAGACCGATGCTAATCTTGTAAGTACAAGCGCACGATTATAACATTACACGACACACACTACTAACTTGCACGCACACATCTAGCAGAACGATTCTTTCTTTGGGCGTGCTTATTTTATTTGATATTTCTATGCAACAGTAGAGGGCGTCATATGTCGAGTGATTCATAATAATTGATTTACCCTGCAATAGATAACATGAGATTTTTACGTGTTTTAAAAGGTAAATGTTTAGCATTTACGGTTAAAAATTAAAATACGCTTTTAGAGATATACGCTAAAGATTTTATTTTGTACGCTATGCGCCTCGCGCGCGCTGGTTGCGCTGTCGCCTGTCTAGCGACAATTGACCTAGAAGTTTGGCCGCTCATTACTAGATGGCGCTTTCATATATTTTTTACTTAGTGTTTTTTTAATTACAAAACTTTAATGGTCCTATCTGAAGGCTCTTTAAGACCCTGAGGGTAGGGTATGCACTGCTTATTTGCATATATGCAATGCACGCTACTGTATATACTAATTATTAACTACTTTTAACTTATTCTTCCTAAGTGGCTTCCGCATTACTGGGTAGGGTAGGTTATTTCTTCTTTCATAGTTCTAACCGACTTCAAATAAAGGAAGAGGTTATCAATGCATTTTTTTTTTTTTTTTACTTAGATTTAAGAATACACTATAATATCAACCAATGGATTTCAGAAGCTTTCTACTTCTCCTTAAAAACATTTAACATGAGATTGTACTTTCGCTCTATCTACATTTTCTTTAATACCTATACTTATAATTGAAATGTTCTGACCAAAATTAATTTTAATGAATATGTTGGATTTGATTGATTATTAATGTTGGCGTTGGTGCGTAATAGTTACGCGGATTTGCCTTTAACTGAAGAAAAATAAGTGTTTACAAACTCGACGTAGATATTCTAAGACTCGTAATCTGTCTAGATTTAAGAATTAAGGGGGATGGGAGAGATGGGGGTAATAGGTCAGGGTCTAAAGGGGTTACCATCCGTTTGACACGGGAGGACGGGGAGACCAGGCAATTTCAATGTGAACATGCTCGGATGTGGTTTATTACAGTTTAAAAGACTTTTACTTTTAACCAGTTTACTGGGGAGTCTTGAGTACATTATTATGATATTTTCATTTATTTATTTGATGGGGAAAGACTTTTTACCCTTAGCACATTTGCACGCTCGCAGTCGTAGTCGATTTCGCGTATCGAAACAAAACTTTCGGTCTTAGTAAAACTTCTTACTGCAATCGTTTTAGTGTCGCAAATCCTGTATTGATTTTTATCCACTTACAAACGTTCCTTTTAGATCTACTGTCTAGGCTGTTGAAGTGTTTATAGGCTTTAAAACAGGGTTTGGATATACATTCAATTTAACTGAAGTATACTGCTACAATACTCGAAAGCAACTGTACCAGCGACGCTGTACTGTATTGCCAGTGAACAAACTTTTACTAAGGGTAGAAACTGTTACTTCCTAAAGTTGTATAATTTTAAACACTAACTCTTTTGATCACATTGTCCGTGCAGTCCTGGCTAGGAATAAGACTGCTCCAGATCTTTCCGTGGTGATGGATGGAAAAGGATGATCACTTGTGATGATGGAGCGACTAAACTGGAGAGCTCTACAGATATTCATGTAAACAGCATAAATAACTTTGATAAAACCTTAAACAATGTTTTTTACGTTCCGTAGTTGTCTGCAAAATTTGTTTTCTGTTATTAAATTATGTGAAAGAGGCATGGTTGTGATCATGAATGTAGATGGGTGTTTTGTCCATGACAGTTGTAGTATACAACACCAGCCTGTTATATCTGCTAATCTATGTGGGTGTATATAGAATGCAGTAGCGTGCATTGAGGCTATGTACAGGGTATGCAGATGATATAAAATGAAGAATTAATGAAAATGAAAATTAAATAAACATTTGCATATACTTTACATACCCTCTATGCACGTCACTGATAGAATGAATGTTTTGTTTTGCAAAAGAGCAATCGATGACTGTCCTACATCAAGCGCAGGAAGTCAATATTGCAAAGTTAGTTAAGTCTAATAATACTTAACATGAATACTGATTTATGGCATAGACGGTTAGGGTATCATTGTCTTAAAGGTATGTTCATTTCAGGATGACAAAGAAGATTTCAACAAGTTTGCGCCTGCCTGGAAGGAAAGCCTGTGGCCCGGGCTCCGAAAAGATCTACGAAACGTGTTGGCCGACCCTTGGAACTCATCCATAGTGACGTGTGGAGCCCTATGAGAGACTCCAGCTGTGGAAATGCAAGGTACTTACTCGCCCTTACTACTAATAATTTTTCTCTTCAAAACTTTAGATATTTATTCAAGAAAATGTGTGAAGTGTAAGATTGCTTTATCAAATAATTATTACGTAAGTGCGTAACATATAAAATGCCTGCGTTTTGATAACATTGGTTTTGATTTTGAATTACCATAGGGGCAGTGTTAAGTGTTTCCTAGAGAAGAAGGGAACAGCTCACCAGCTTACCTTACCGCATTGTACTCAGCAGATGTATTTGAATACCAGAAGCAACACTGAGGAAGTGTGGTCCCGACACACTATTTGTAAAGGAAACCTTTGTTTTTGGATGCATTGCCTATTCATTAATCCCGCAGTCTAGTCTACATAATAAATTGAACGCTAAGAGAAAGTTGTGCATTTTTGTCGGTTATTCAGCGTTACCGATTTATAGAACCATTAAATAAATCCAAGGAAGGTTATTCTGTATAGTAAAAAGCACATTCCTAATGTACTTTTTATTGAAAATAAATGTGCTGACATTGATGAATATCGTAATTCTCGTCTTATATAATATAAATAAATCACATGATTTTTATATGAATTAACAGATGGTGAGTCTGGCGATGACTGCTGCAACAACAGTGAGGTAGAGCAGGCCTCTACTGATGCCGAGTCTTCTGCTGAGGAAAGGCGGAAGAGAGAAAAAACGACGCGAGACGTCGGCGGCGCTATAGTTGGAGGGGAAGTGGCGACTAGTACAGAGGAGTCTGTCAGCTGCCGATCCATGCGCAGTACACGTGGTACACCGCCGACGAAATATGGCGATTATAAAATAGGTATGTAGGAATTTTTGAGAAGCCACAAACATATGTGTAGGCAATAAAGTTATCAAACTCCTCTGGTGGCAAAAAGCTATGAATGTAGAGTATCTGTCACTTTTGGAGAAAAAAGTTTGGAATTCAGTTGATCCACCTGCTGATAGTAATGTTATAAAGTTAGTTTAAGTGGACATACAAATTGAAATGTGATATAGGGAGAAATTTGCGGAAAAGTGGGTTGCGGGAATAATAGTCTTTTCGCAAACTAGTATCTATGTAGAACGTTGTAATAAAATCTAAATACTACCTCTTTTTCTAGAAGTACTATCATCATTAAAAAGTTTTTGGAATTTATTTTCTTCCTTTGCATAAATTAGGCATAGGTAGGTAGGGACATAATCCCATTGCTATAGAAATTTTGGGGTTTCTGAAATCAAAAAACCGCGACAAGTAGTTTTGGCAGTCCTCTCGTGATGTTAACCTGACACTGCCTAAAGAATTCTGAAGAGACCGAAACAGGTGGAAATCTGAAGGTGTAAGGTCAGGACTATACAGCGGATGCATTACCACCTCCCAGCCAAACTATCTTAATTTTAGCTGAGTGGCTAAAGATGTGTTAGGTCTAGCGTTATCATGATGAAAAACCACACCTCTTCTGTTGATTAATTCCGGCCGCTTTCTCTAAACTTCTTGCTTTAATCTCATCAGTTGTTCGCAGTAGAATTCAGAATTGATGATCCTGCCTGGTGGTAACAGCTTATAATGAATAATGCCCTTCCAATCCTACTACTACACACACAGCGTCACCTTGTTGCGAGTTAACCCGGGTTTCGCCACAGTCTGTGAAGCCTGATCGGCCTTTGACCGTGACCTTTTTCGCACTTTCTTGTCGTACATGATCCACTTCTCATCACCAGTTCAAAAATGGTTCGGTCATGATCCACTTCTTATCAGCTCCGTCAAAAATGGTTTTGTGGTCAATTCCCAGTTCTTCAGCTACATTGTACCTACTGATTTGCCCATCTTGGTCCACTTTTTCAAAAATGGCATCCATTATATCCGTCATAGGGCTCCTCCTAACCAGAGCGAGGTGCATCTTTGACATCAAAATTTCCGGATTGAAAACGCTAAACCCAAATTTTTTTCGCGGCTTGCGTTGCATTTTTACCTTTTTTGTAGTAAAATTTTAAAAGGTAAAAAGGAATTTCTTCATTAGATTCACTCATCTTCACACATTTTCCTAATTTGATACCAAAACCAGCCAGATACAAATAGTATAGCCAAAGAGATTTTATTACATGTTCATACATACTATAATGCGAAAAGACTTTTTCCCCAACCTATTAGATTTATTAGCTATAAATTTCATAAATAGTTCATAAATAATCGCTTAAATAAGCTTAAGTTATAAAATAAACACTGAAACAAGTATGTACATTGAACAATTTTTAATATTATTTTCTCTTCGTTACAGATTTGACTCTGTGTTTGTGAACGCGTGTGCTGAGTGGACTAATGAAGAGTTCGGTGGTTTAAACATACCCGCCGGTCGGGTCGCGTACGTGCACGGTTCGGTCGATCCGTGGCATGCGCTATGTATGACTACTACGCAGGACAACTACACGCCCGCTATCTTCTTTGAAGGTATATACTCAGTGGCATTTTTGATTGATTTAATACTATCGTCTATCTACTGCTAATTGAATAAAAGTACATACCCTGATTTACGTCACAAAATTATGACACACCATTCGGCAGCATTTTCTAAGCACACTGATGATGATAATATTTTTCCAACATATCATGTTTTTAGCGTTTTTATGAAAATTATTAAGATCACAATATCCTTTATCATTCCACACTTTACGTATATTGGACAATAAAACAAAAGGAAAGCAAATTAATCGATTGGTGTGTACAAAGCCGCTTAGCCAAGAATAGTTTTCGTAATATTTATTATTAAATATACGCGTTACTTTATCACCTTTTTTTGGGATATTTGTAACATTGGTACACTCCTTCCTTTGCGAATGATTTCTAATTTTACGATATAAGTAGGGATAGAAATTAAAGTTTTCTCTAAGTACTTTTTCCAGGCACACTGAACCCAAACAAAGACCGCACGAATATGCTTTCATTATAAAATGAATGAATAAACTATAAATTAACCTTAACACATTAAACTATCACTGCTCAAACTTTTATAAGTTACTGAATTTATGCACTTGAACCGTTTATTTATCACCAACGCCATACAGCATTGTTCGAAGGTAAACAATAATGGCGATCGAATATGCTAATGATAATATTGCAATCGAAATTAGTCAAAATATGTCTTTAATTTTTTGTAAGTATGGGTACGAACGCTATTTTATTTTGATATGTAAACAATAAATAGAAACCATATTTATTGTTAACTCTCTCACTCTCCAATGATTCCTGGAAAACCTAAATTATTCATTTTTCAAAATTGAGACAGCGTTTGGTTTCATAGATTATTTTCAAAACGAAAGACTAATTCGATAATATTAGATCCTTAATTTTCTTAAAAGACACTAAAAGGTATTTACATTTGTGAATAATGTTTTTAATTCTAAAAAAAGAATAATGACCTTTAACAACAATAACAAACCAAGCAAATCATTTTATTCATAGAAAAAATGAAACACGTAATTAGAGAATAGAGAATTTATGAATGAAACTGTTCACACAAGACCGATGCTAATCTTGTAAGTACAAGCGCACGATTATAACATTACACGACACACACTACTAACTTGCACGCACACATCTAGCAGAACGATTCTTTCTTTGGGCGTGCTTATTTTATTTGATATTTCTATGCAACAGTAGAGGGCGTCATATGTCGAGTGATTCATAATAATTGATTTACCCTGCAATAGATAACATGAGATTTTTACGTGTTTTAAAAGGTAAATGTTTAGCATTTACGGTTAAAAATTAAAATACGCTTTTAGAGATATACGCTAAAGATTTTATTTTGTACGCTATGCGCCTCGCGCGCGCTGGTTGCGCTGTCGCCTGTCTAGCGACAATTGACCTAGAAGTTTGGCCGCTCATTACTAGATGGCGCTTTCATATATTTTTTACTTAGTGTTTTTTTAATTACAAAACTTTAATGGTCCTATCTGAAGGCTCTTTAAGACCCTGAGGGTAGGGTATGCACTGCTTATTTGCATATATGCAATGCACGCTACTGTATATACTAATTATTAACTACTTTTAACTTATTCTTCCTAAGTGGCTTCCGCATTACTGGGTAGGGTAGGTTATTTCTTCTTTCATAGTTCTAACCGACTTCAAATAAAGGAAGAGGTTATCAATGCATTTTTTTTTTTTTTTTTTTTACTTAGATTTAAGAATACACTATAATATCAACCAATGGATTTCAGAAGCTTTCTACTTCTCCTTAAAAACATTTAACATGAGATTGTACTTTCGCTCTATCTACATTTTCTTTAATACCTATACTTATAATTGAAATGTTCTGACCAAAATTAATTTTAATGAATATGTTGGATTTGATTGATTATTAATGTTGGCGTTGGTGCGTAATAGTTACGCGGATTTGCCTTTAACTGAAGAAAAATAAGTGTTTACAAACTCGACGTAGATATTCTAAGACTCGTAATCTGTCTAGATTTAAGAATTAAGGGGGATGGGAGAGATGGGGGTAATAGGTCAGGGTCTAAAGGGGTTACCATCCGTTTGACACGGGAGGACGGGGAGACCAGGCAATTTCAATGTGAACATGCTCGGATGTGGTTTATTACAGTTTAAAAGACTTTTACTTTTAACCAGTTTACTGGGGAGTCTTGAGTACATTATTATGATATTTTCATTTATTTATTTGATGGGGAAAGGCTTTTTACCCTTAGCACATTTGCACGCTCGCAGTCGTAGTCGATTTCGCGTATCGAAACAAAACTTTCGGTCTTAGTAAAACTTCTTACTGCAATCGTTTTAGTGTCGCAAATCCTGTATTGATTTTTATCCACTTACAAACGTTCCTTTTAGATCTACTGTCTAGGCTGTTGAAGTGTTTATAGGCTTTAAAACAGGGTTTGGATATACATTCAATTTAACTGAAGTATACTGCTACAATACTCGAAAGCAACTGTACCAGCGACGCTGTACTGTATTGCCAGTGAACAAACTTTTACTAAGGGTAGAAACTGTTACTTCCTAAAGTTGTATAATTTTAAACACTAACTCTTTTGATCACATTGTCCGTGCAGTCCTGGCTAGGAATAAGACTGCTCCAGATCTTTCCGTGGTGATGGATGGAAAAGGATGATCACTTGTGATGATGGAGCGACTAAACTGGAGAGCTCTACAGATATTCATGTAAACAGCATAAATAACTTTGATAAAACCTTAAACAATGTTTTTTACGTTCCGTAGTTGTCTGCAAAATTTGTTTTCTGTTATTAAATTATGTGAAAGAGGCATGGTTGTGATCATGAATGTAGATGGGTGTTTTGTCCATGACAGTTGTAGTATACAACACCAGCCTGTTATATCTGCTAATCTATGTGGGTGTATATAGAATGCAGTAGCGTGCATTGAGGCTATGTACAGGGTATGCAGATGATATAAAATGAAGAATTAATGAAAATGAAAATTAAATAAACATTTGCATATACTTTACATACCCTCTATGCACGTCACTGATAGAATGAATGTTTTGTTTTGCAAAAGAGCAATCGATGACTGTCCTACATCAAGCGCAGGAAGTCAATATTGCAAAGTTAGTTAAGTCTAATAATACTTAACATGAATACTGATTTATGGCATAGACGGTTAGGGTATCATTGTCTTAAAGGTATGTTCATTTCAGGATGACAAAGAAGATTTCAACAAGTTTGCGCCTGCCTGGAAGGAAAGCCTGTGGCCCGGGCTCCGAAAAGATCTACGAAACGTGTTGGCCGACCCTTGGAACTCATCCATAGTGACGTGTGGAGCCCTATGAGAGACTCCAGCTGTGGAAATGCAAGGTACTTACTCGCCCTTACTACTAATAATTTTTCTCTTCAAAACTTTAGATATTTATTCAAGAAAATGTGTGAAGTGTAAGATTGCTTTATCAAATAATTATTACGTAAGTGCGTAACATATAAAATGCCTGCGTTTTGATAACATTGGTTTTGATTTTGAATTACCATAGGGGCAGTGTTAAGTGTTTCCTAGAGAAGAAGGGAACAGCTCACCAGCTTACCTTACCGCATTGTACTCAGCAGATGTATTTGAATACCAGAAGCAACACTGAGGAAGTGTGGTCCCGACACACTATTTGTAAAGGAAACCTTTGTTTTTGGATGCATTGCCTATTCATTAATCCCGCAGTCTAGTCTACATAATAAATTGAACGCTAAGAGAAAGTTGTGCATTTTTGTCGGTTATTCAGCGTTACCGATTTATAGAACCATTAAATAAATCCAAGGAAGGTTATTCTGTATAGTAAAAAGCACATTCCTAATGTACTTTTTATTGAAAATAAATGTGCTGACATTGATGAATATCGTAATTCTCGTCTTATATAATATAAATAAATCACATGATTTTTATATGAATTAACAGATGGTGAGTCTGGCGATGACTGCTGCAACAACAGTGAGGTAGAGCAGGCCTCTACTGATGCCGAGTCTTCTGCTGAGGAAAGGCGGAAGAGAGAAAAAACGACGCGAGACGTCGGCGGCGCTATAGTTGGAGGGGAAGTGGCGACTAGTACAGAGGAGTCTGTCAGCTGCCGATCCATGCGCAGTACACGTGGTACACCGCCGACGAAATATGGCGATTATAAAATAGGTATGTAGACCAGAATTTTTGAGAAGCCACAAACATATGTGTAGGCAATAAAGTTATCAAACTCCTCTGGTGGCAAAAAGCTATGAATGTAGAGTATCTGTCACTTTTGGAGAAAAAAGTTTGGAATTCAGTTGATCCACCTGCTGATAGTAATGTTATAAAGTTAGTTTAAGTGGACATACAAATTGAAATGTGATATAGGGAGAAATTTGCGGAAAAGTGGGTTGCGGGAATAATAGTCTTTTCGCAAACTAGTATCTATGTAGAACGTTGTAATAAAATCTAAATACTACCTCTTTTTCTAGAAGTACTATCATCATTAAAAAGTTTTTGGAATTTATTTTCTTCCTTTGCATAAATTAGGCATAGGTAGGTAGGGACATAATCCCATTGCTATAGAAATTTTGGGGTTTCTGAAATCAAAAAACCGCGACAAGTAGTTTTGGCAGTCCTCTCGTGATGTTAACCTGACACTGCCTAAAGAATTCTGAAGAGACCGAAACAGGTGGAAATCTGAAGGTGTAAGGTCAGGACTATACAGCGGATGCATTACCACCTCCCAGCCAAACTATCTTAATTTTAGCTGAGTGGCTAAAGATGTGTTAGGTCTAGCGTTATCATGATGAAAAACCACACCTCTTCTGTTGATTAATTCCGGCCGCTTTCTCTAAACTTCTTGCTTTAATCTCATCAGTTGTTCGCAGTAGAATTCAGAATTGATGATCCTGCCTGGTGGTAACAGCTTATAATGAATAATGCCCTTCCAATCCTACTACTACACACACAGCGTCACCTTGTTGCGAGTTAACCCGGGTTTCGCCACAGTCTGTGAAGCCTGATCGGCCTTTGACCGTGACCTTTTTCGCACTTTCTTGTCGTACATGATCCACTTCTCATCACCAGTTCAAAAATGGTTCGGTCATGATCCACTTCTTATCAGCTCCGTCAAAAATGGTTTTGTGGTCAATTCCCAGTTCTTCAGCTACATTGTACCTACTGATTTGCCCATCTTGGTCCACTTTTTCAAAAATGGCATCCATTATATCCGTCATAGGGCTCCTCCTAACCAGAGCGAGGTGCATCTTTGACATCAAAATTTCCGGATTGAAAACGCTAAACCCAAATTTTTTTCGCGGCTTGCGTTGCATTTTTACCTTTTTTGTAGTAAAATTTTAAAAGGTAAAAAGGAATTTCTTCATTAGATTCACTCATCTTCACACATTTTCCTAATTTGATACCAAAACCAGCCAGATACAAATAGTATAGCCAAAGAGATTTTATTACATGTTCATACATACTATAATGCGAAAAGACTTTTTCCCCAACCTATTAGATTTATTAGCTATAAATTTCATAAATAGTTCATAAATAATCGCTTAAATAAGCTTAAGTTATAAAATAAACACTGAAACAAGTATGTACATTGAACAATTTTTAATATTATTTTCTCTTCGTTACAGATTTGACTCTGTGTTTGTGAACGCGTGTGCTGAGTGGACTAATGAAGAGTTCGGTGGTTTAAACATACCCGCCGGTCGGGTCGCGTACGTGCACGGTTCGGTCGATCCGTGGCATGCGCTATGTATGACTACTACGCAGGACAACTACACGCCCGCTATCTTCTTTGAAGGTATATACTCAGTGGCATTTTTGATTGATTTAATACTATCGTCTATCTACTGCTAATTGAATAAAAGTACATACCCTGATTTACGTCACAAAATTATGACACACCATTCGGCAGCATTTTCTAAGCACACTGATGATGATAATATTTTTCCAACATATCATGTTTTTAGCGTTTTTATGAAAATTATTAAGATCACAATATCCTTTATCATTCCACACTTTACGTATATTGGACAATAAAACAAAAGGAAAGCAAATTAATCGATTGGTGTGTACAAAGCCGCTTAGCCAAGAATAGTTTTCGTAATATTTATTATTAAATATACGCGTTACTTTATCACCTTTTTTTGGGATATTTGTAACATTGGTACACTCCTTCCTTTGCGAATGATTTCTAATTTTACGATATAAGTAGGGATAGAAATTAAAGTTTTCTCTAAGTACTTTTTCCAGGCACACTGAACCCAAACAAAGACCGCACGAATATGCTTTCATTATAAAATGAATGAATAAACTATAAATTAACCTTAACACATTAAACTATCACTGCTCAAACTTTTATAAGTTACTGAATTTATGCACTTGAACCGTTTATTTATCACCAACGCCATACAGCATTGTTCGAAGGTAAACAATAATGGCGATCGAATATGCTAATGATAATATTGCAATCGAAATTAGTCAAAATATGTCTTTAATTTTTTGTAAGTATGGGTACGAACGCTATTTTATTTTGATATGTAAACAATAAATAGAAACCATATTTATTGTTAACTCTCTCACTCTCCAATGATTCCTGGAAAACCTAAATTATTCATTTTTCAAAATTGAGACAGCGTTTGGTTTCATAGATTATTTTCAAAACGAAAGACTAATTCGATAATATTAGATCCTTAATTTTCTTAAAAGACACTAAAAGGTATTTACATTTGTGAATAATGTTTTTAATTCTAAAAAAAGAATAATGACCTTTAACAACAATAACAAACCAAGCAAATCATTTTATTCATAGAAAAAATGAAACACGTAATTAGAGAATAGAGAATTTATGAATGAAACTGTTCACACAAGACCGATGCTAATCTTGTAAGTACAAGCGCACGATTATAACATTACACGACACACACTACTAACTTGCACGCACACATCTAGCAGAACGATTCTTTCTTTGGGCGTGCTTATTTTATTTGATATTTCTATGCAACAGTAGAGGGCGTCATATGTCGAGTGATTCATAATAATTGATTTACCCTGCAATAGATAACATGAGATTTTTACGTGTTTTAAAAGGTAAATGTTTAGCATTTACGGTTAAAAATTAAAATACGCTTTTAGAGATATACGCTAAAGATTTTATTTTGTACGCTATGCGCCTCGCGCGCGCTGGTTGCGCTGTCGCCTGTCTAGCGACAATTGACCTAGAAGTTTGGCCGCTCATTACTAGATGGCGCTTTCATATATTTTTTACTTAGTGTTTTTTTAATTACAAAACTTTAATGGTCCTATCTGAAGGCTCTTTAAGACCCTGAGGGTAGGGTATGCACTGCTTATTTGCATATATGCAATGCACGCCACTGTATATACTAATTATTAACTACTTTTAACTTATTCTTCCTAAGTGGCTTCCGCATTACTGGGTAGGGTAGGTTATTTCTTCTTTCATAGTTCTAACCGACTTCAAATAAAGGAAGAGGTTATCAATGCATTTTTTTTTTTTTTTTTACTTAGATTTAAGAATACACTATAATATCAACCAATGGATTTCAGAAGCTTTCTACTTCTCCTTAAAAACATTTAACATGAGATTGTACTTTCGCTCTATCTACATTTTCTTTAATACCTATACTTATAATTGAAATGTTCTGACCAAAATTAATTTTAATGAATATGTTGGATTTGATTGATTATTAATGTTGGCGTTGGTGCGTAATAGTTACGCGGATTTGCCTTTAACTGAAGAAAAATAAGTGTTTACAAACTCGACGTAGATATTCTAAGACTCGTAATCTGTCTAGATTTAAGAATTAAGGGGGATGGGAGAGATGGGGGTAATAGGTCAGGGTCTAAAGGGGTTACCATCCGTTTGACACGGGAGGACGGGGAGACCAGGCAATTTCAATGTGAACATGCTCGGATGTGGTTTATTACAGTTTAAAAGACTTTTACTTTTAACCAGTTTACTGGGGAGTCTTGAGTACATTATTATGATATTTTCATTTATTTATTTGATGGGGAAAGACTTTTTACCCTTAGCACATTTGCACGCTCGCAGTCGTAGTCGATTTCGCGTATCGAAACAAAACTTTCGGTCTTAGTAAAACTTCTTACTGCAATCGTTTTAGTGTCGCAAATCCTGTATTGATTTTTATCCACTTACAAACGTTCCTTTTAGATCTACTGTCTAGGCTGTTGAAGTGTTTATAGGCTTTAAAACAGGGTTTGGATATACATTCAATTTAACTGAAGTATACTGCTACAATACTCGAAAGCAACTGTACCAGCGACGCTGTACTGTATTGCCAGTGAACAAACTTTTACTAAGGGTAGAAACTGTTACTTCCTAAAGTTGTATAATTTTAAACACTAACTCTTTTGATCACATTGTCCGTGCAGTCCTGGCTAGGAATAAGACTGCTCCAGATCTTTCCGTGGTGATGGATGGAAAAGGATGATCACTTGTGATGATGGAGCGACTAAACTGGAGAGCTCTACAGATATTCATGTAAACAGCATAAATAACTTTGATAAAACCTTAAACAATGTTTTTTACGTTCCGTAGTTGTCTGCAAAATTTGTTTTCTGTTATTAAATTATGTGAAAGAGGCATGGTTGTGATCATGAATGTAGATGGGTGTTTTGTCCATGACAGTTGTAGTATACAACACCAGCCTGTTATATCTGCTAATCTATGTGGGTGTATATAGAATGCAGTAGCGTGCATTGAGGCTATGTACAGGGTATGCAGATGATATAAAATGAAGAATTAATGAAAATGAAAATTAAATAAACATTTGCATATACTTTACATACCCTCTATGCACGTCACTGATAGAATGAATGTTTTGTTTTGCAAAAGAGCAATCGATGACTGTCCTACATCAAGCGCAGGAAGTCAATATTGCAAAGTTAGTTAAGTCTAATAATACTTAACATGAATACTGATTTATGGCATAGACGGTTAGGGTATCATTGTCTTAAAGGTATGTTCATTTCAGGATGACAAAGAAGATTTCAACAAGTTTGCGCCTGCCTGGAAGGAAAGCCTGTGGCCCGGGCTCCGAAAAGATCTACGAAACGTGTTGGCCGACCCTTGGAACTCATCCATAGTGACGTGTGGAGCCCTATGAGAGACTCCAGCTGTGGAAATGCAAGGTACTTACTCGCCCTTACTACTAATAATTTTTCTCTTCAAAACTTTAGATATTTATTCAAGAAAATGTGTGAAGTGTAAGATTGCTTTATCAAATAATTATTACGTAAGTGCGTAACATATAAAATGCCTGCGTTTTGATAACATTGGTTTTGATTTTGAATTACCATAGGGGCAGTGTTAAGTGTTTCCTAGAGAAGAAGGGAACAGCTCACCAGCTTACCTTACCGCATTGTACTCAGCAGATGTATTTGAATACCAGAAGCAACACTGAGGAAGTGTGGTCCCGACACACTATTTGTAAAGGAAACCTTTGTTTTTGGATGCATTGCCTATTCATTAATCCCGCAGTCTAGTCTACATAATAAATTGAACGCTAAGAGAAAGTTGTGCATTTTTGTCGGTTATTCAGCGTTACCGATTTATAGAACCATTAAATAAATCCAAGGAAGGTTATTCTGTATAGTAAAAAGCACATTCCTAATGTACTTTTTATTGAAAATAAATGTGCTGACATTGATGAATATCGTAATTCTCGTCTTATATAATATAAATAAATCACATGATTTTTATATGAATTAACAGATGGTGAGTCTGGCGATGACTGCTGCAACAACAGTGAGGTAGAGCAGGCCTCTACTGATGCCGAGTCTTCTGCTGAGGAAAGGCGGAAGAGAGAAAAAACGACGCGAGACGTCGGCGGCGCTATAGTTGGAGGGGAAGTGGCGACTAGTACAGAGGAGTCTGTCAGCTGCCGATCCATGCGCAGTACACGTGGTACACCGCCGACGAAATATGGCGATTATAAAATAGGTATGTAGACCAGAATTTTTGAGAAGCCACAAACATATGTGTAGGCAATAAAGTTATCAAACTCCTCTGGTGGCAAAAAGCTATGAATGTAGAGTATCTGTCACTTTTGGAGAAAAAAGTTTGGAATTCAGTTGATCCACCTGCTGATAGTAATGTTATAAAGTTAGTTTAAGTGGACATACAAATTGAAATGTGATATAGGGAGAAATTTGCGGAAAAGTGGGTTGCGGGAATAATAGTCTTTTCGCAAACTAGTATCTATGTAGAACGTTGTAATAAAATCTAAATACTACCTCTTTTTCTAGAAGTACTATCATCATTAAAAAGTTTTTGGAATTTATTTTCTTCCTTTGCATAAATTAGGCATAGGTAGGTAGGGACATAATCCCATTGCTATAGAAATTTTGGGGTTTCTGAAATCAAAAAACCGCGACAAGTAGTTTTGGCAGTCCTCTCGTGATGTTAACCTGACACTGCCTAAAGAATTCTGAAGAGACCGAAACAGGTGGAAATCTGAAGGTGTAAGGTCAGGACTATACAGCGGATGCATTACCACCTCCCAGCCAAACTATCTTAATTTTAGCTGAGTGGCTAAAGATGTGTTAGGTCTAGCGTTATCATGATGAAAAACCACACCTCTTCTGTTGATTAATTCCGGCCGCTTTCTCTAAACTTCTTGCTTTAATCTCATCAGTTGTTCGCAGTAGAATTCAGAATTGATGATCCTGCCTGGTGGTAACAGCTTATAATGAATAATGCCCTTCCAATCCTACTACTACACACACAGCGTCACCTTGTTGCGAGTTAACCCGGGTTTCGCCACAGTCTGTGAAGCCTGATCGGCCTTTGACCGTGACCTTTTTCGCACTTTCTTGTCGTACATGATCCACTTCTCATCACCAGTTCAAAAATGGTTCGGTCATGATCCACTTCTTATCAGCTCCGTCAAAAATGGTTTTGTGGTCAATTCCCAGTTCTTCAGCTACATTGTACCTACTGATTTGCCCATCTTGGTCCACTTTTTCAAAAATGGCATCCATTATATCCGTCATAGGGCTCCTCCTAACCAGAGCGAGGTGCATCTTTGACATCAAAATTTCCGGATTGAAAACGCTAAACCCAAATTTTTTTCGCGGCTTGCGTTGCATTTTTACCTTTTTTGTAGTAAAATTTTAAAAGGTAAAAAGGAATTTCTTCATTAGATTCACTCATCTTCACACATTTTCCTAATTTGATACCAAAACCAGCCAGATACAAATAGTATAGCCAAAGAGATTTTATTACATGTTCATACATACTATAATGCGAAAAGACTTTTTCCCCAACCTATTAGATTTATTAGCTATAAATTTCATAAATAGTTCATAAATAATCGCTTAAATAAGCTTAAGTTATAAAATAAACACTGAAACAAGTATGTACATTGAACAATTTTTAATATTATTTTCTCTTCGTTACAGATTTGACTCTGTGTTTGTGAACGCGTGTGCTGAGTGGACTAATGAAGAGTTCGGTGGTTTAAACATACCCGCCGGTCGGGTCGCGTACGTGCACGGTTCGGTCGATCCGTGGCATGCGCTATGTATGACTACTACGCAGGACAACTACACGCCCGCTATCTTCTTTGAAGGTATATACTCAGTGGCATTTTTGATTGATTTAATACTATCGTCTATCTACTGCTAATTGAATAAAAGTACATACCCTGATTTACGTCACAAAATTATGACACACCATTCGGCAGCATTTTCTAAGCACACTGATGATGATAATATTTTTCCAACATATCATGTTTTTAGCGTTTTTATGAAAATTATTAAGATCACAATATCCTTTATCATTCCACACTTTACGTATATTGGACAATAAAACAAAAGGAAAGCAAATTAATCGATTGGTGTGTACAAAGCCGCTTAGCCAAGAATAGTTTTCGTAATATTTATTATTAAATATACGCGTTACTTTATCACCTTTTTTTGGGATATTTGTAACATTGGTACACTCCTTCCTTTGCGAATGATTTCTAATTTTACGATATAAGTAGGGATAGAAATTAAAGTTTTCTCTAAGTGCTTTTTCCAGGCACACTGAACCCAAACAAAGACCGCACGAATATGCTTTCATTATAAAATGAATGAATAAACTATAAATTAACCTTAACACATTAAACTATCACTGCTCAAACTTTTATAAGTTACTGAATTTATGCACTTGAACCGTTTATTTATCACCAACGCCATACAGCATTGTTCGAAGGTAAACAATAATGGCGATCGAATATGCTAATGATAATATTGCAATCGAAATTAGTCAAAATATGTCTTTAATTTTTTGTAAGTATGGGTACGAACGCTATTTTATTTTGATATGTAAACAATAAATAGAAACCATATTTATTGTTAACTCTCTCACTCTCCAATGATTCCTGGAAAACCTAAATTATTCATTTTTCAAAATTGAGACAGCGTTTGGTTTCATAGATTATTTTCAAAACGAAAGACTAATTCGATAATATTAGATCCTTAATTTTCTTAAAAGACACTAAAAGGTATTTACATTTGTGAATAATGTTTTTAATTCTAAAAAAAGAATAATGACCTTTAACAACAATAACAAACCAAGCAAATCATTTTATTCATAGAAAAAATGAAACACGTAATTAGAGAATAGAGAATTTATGAATGAAACTGTTCACACAAGACCGATGCTAATCTTGTAAGTACAAGCGCACGATTATAACATTACACGACACACACTACTAACTTGCACGCACACATCTAGCAGAACGATTCTTTCTTTGGGCGTGCTTATTTTATTGATATTTCTATGCAACAGTAGAGGGCGTCATATGTCGAGTGATTCATAATAATTGATTTACCCTGCAATAGATAACATGAGATTTTTACGTGTTTTAAAAGGTAAATGTTTAGCAT
>NW_024397010.1:0-34603 GCF_905163445.1 Pararge aegeria | reverse complement strand
TAAGTGGATAAAAATCAATACAGGATTTGCGACACTAAAACGATTGCAGTAAGAAGTTTTACTAAGACCGAAAGTTTTGTTTCGATACGCGAAATCGACTACGACTGCGAGCGTGCAAATGTGCTAAGGGTAAAAAGTCTTTCCCCATCAAATAAATAAATGAAAATATCATAATAATGTACTCAAGACTCCCCAGTAAACTGGTTAAAAGTAAAAGTCTTTTAAACTGTAATAAACCACATCCGAGCATGTTCACATTGAAATTGCCTGGTCTCCCCGTCCTCCCGTGTCAAACGGATGGTAACCCCTTTAGACCCTGACCTATTACCCCCATCTCTCCCATCCCCCTTAATTCTTAAATCTAGACAGATTACGAGTCTTAGAATATCTACGTCGAGTTTGTAAACACTTATTTTTCTTCAGTTAAAGGCAAATCCGCGTAACTATTACGCACCAACGCCAACATTAATAATCAATCAAATCCAACATATTCATTAAAATTAATTTTGGTCAGAACATTTCAATTATAAGTATAGGTATTAAAGAAAATGTAGATAGAGCGAAAGTACAATCTCATGTTAAATGTTTTTAAGGAGAAGTAGAAAGCTTCTGAAATCCATTGGTTGATATTATAGTGTATTCTTAAATCTAAGTAAAAAAAAAAAAAAAATGCATTGATAACCTCTTCCTTTATTTGAAGTCGGTTAGAACTATGAAAGAAGAAATAACCTACCCTACCCAGTAATGCGGAAGCCACTTAGGAAGAATAAGTTAAAAGTAGTTAATAATTAGTATATGCAAATAAGCAGTGCATACCCTACCCTCAGGGTCTTAAAGAGCCTTCAGATAGGACCATTAAAGTTTTGTAATTAAAAAAACACTAAGTAAAAAATATATGAAAGCGCCATCTAGTAATGAGCGGCCAAACTTCTAGGTCAATTGTCGCTAGACAGGCGACAGCGCAACCAGCGCGCGCGAGGCGCATAGCGTACAAAATAAAATCTTTAGCGTATATCTCTAAAAGCGTATTTTAATTTTTAACCGTAAATGCTAAACATTTACCTTTTAAAACACGTAAAAATCTCATGTTATCTATTGCAGGGTAAATCAATTATTATGAATCACTCGACATATGACGCCCTCTACTGTTGCATAGAAATATCAAATAAAATAAGCACGCCCAAAGAAAGAATCGTTCTGCTAGATGTGTGCGTGCAAGTTAGTAGTGTGTGTCGTGTAATGTTATAATCGTGCGCTTGTACTTACAAGATTAGCATCGGTCTTGTGTGAACAGTTTCATTCATAAATTCTCTATTCTCTAATTACGTGTTTCATTTTTTCTATGAATAAAATGATTTGCTTGGTTTGTTATTGTTGTTAAAGGTCATTATTCTTTTTTTAGAATTAAAAACATTATTCACAAATGTAAATACCTTTTAGTGTCTTTTAAGAAAATTAAGGATCTAATATTATCGAATTAGTCTTTCGTTTTGAAAATAATCTATGAAACCAAACGCTGTCTCAATTTTGAAAAATGAATAATTTAGGTTTTCCAGGAATCATTGGAGAGTGAGAGAGTTAACAATAAATATGGTTTCTATTTATTGTTTACATATCAAAATAAAATAGCGTTCGTACCCATACTTACAAAAAATTAAAGACATATTTTGACTAATTTCGATTGCAATATTATCATTAGCATATTCGATCGCCATTATTGTTTACCTTCGAACAATGCTGTATGGCGTTGGTGATAAATAAACGGTTCAAGTGCATAAATTCAGTAACTTATAAAAGTTTGAGCAGTGATAGTTTAATGTGTTAAGGTTAATTTATAGTTTATTCATTCATTTTATAATGAAAGCATATTCGTGCGGTCTTTGTTTGGGTTCAGTGTGCCTGGAAAAAGTACTTAGAGAAAACTTTAATTTCTATCCCTACTTATATCGTAAAATTAGAAATCATTCGCAAAGGAAGGAGTGTACCAATGTTACAAATATCCCAAAAAAAGGTGATAAAGTAACGCGTATATTTAATAATAAATATTACGAAAACTATTCTTGGCTAAGCGGCTTTGTACACACCAATCGATTAATTTGCTTTCCTTTTGTTTTATTGTCCAATAT
This sequence comes from Pararge aegeria, assembly GCF_905163445.1. Lineage (NCBI taxonomy): Eukaryota > Metazoa > Arthropoda > Insecta > Lepidoptera > Nymphalidae > Pararge > Pararge aegeria. Next base: position 32,477 of record NW_024397010.1, on the reverse strand, counting down.
ACGTAAAGTGTGGAATGATAAAGGATATTGTGATCTTAATAATTTTCATAAAAACGCTAAAAACATGATATGTTGGAAAAATATTATCATCATCAGTGTGCTTAGAAAATGCTGCCGAATGGTGTGTCATAATTTTGTGACGTAAATCAGGGTATGTACTTTTATTCAATTAGCAGTAGATAGACGATAGTATTAAATCAATCAAAAATGCCACTGAGTATATACCTTCAAAGAAGATAGCGGGCGTGTAGTTGTCCTGCGTAGTAGTCATACATAGCGCATGCCACGGATCGACCGAACCGTGCACGTACGCGACCCGACCGGCGGGTATGTTTAAACCACCGAACTCTTCATTAGTCCACTCAGCACACGCGTTCACAAACACAGAGTCAAATCTGTAACGAAGAGAAAATAATATTAAAAATTGTTCAATGTACATACTTGTTTCAGTGTTTATTTTATAACTTAAGCTTATTTAAGCGATTATTTATGAACTATTTATGAAATTTATAGCTAATAAATCTAATAGGTTGGGGAAAAAGTCTTTTCGCATTATAGTATGTATGAACATGTAATAAAATCTCTTTGGCTATACTATTTGTATCTGGCTGGTTTTGGTATCAAATTAGGAAAATGTGTGAAGATGAGTGAATCTAATGAAGAAATTCCTTTTTACCTTTTAAAATTTTACTACAAAAAAGGTAAAAATGCAACGCAAGCCGCGAAAAAAATTTGGGTTTAGCGTTTTCAATCCGGAAATTTTGATGTCAAAGATGCACCTCGCTCTGGTTAGGAGGAGCCCTATGACGGATATAATGGATGCCATTTTTGAAAAAGTGGACCAAGATGGGCAAATCAGTAGGTACAATGTAGCTGAAGAACTGGGAATTGACCACAAAACCATTTTTGACGGAGCTGATAAGAAGTGGATCATGACCGAACCATTTTTGAACTGGTGATGAGAAGTGGATCATGTACGACAAGAAAGTGCGAAAAAGGTCACGGTCAAAGGCCGATCAGGCTTCACAGACTGTGGCGAAACCCGGGTTAACTCGCAACAAGGTGACGCTGTGTGTGTAGTAGTAGGATTGGAAGGGCATTATTCATTATAAGCTGTTACCACCAGGCAGGATCATCAATTCTGAATTCTACTGCGAACAACTGATGAGATTAAAGCAAGAAGTTTAGAGAAAGCGGCCGGAATTAATCAACAGAAGAGGTGTGGTTTTTCATCATGATAACGCTAGACCTAACACATCTTTAGCCACTCAGCTAAAATTAAGATAGTTTGGCTGGGAGGTGGTAATGCATCCGCTGTATAGTCCTGACCTTACACCTTCAGATTTCCACCTGTTTCGGTCTCTTCAGAATTCTTTAGGCAGTGTCAGGTTAACATCACGAGAGGACTGCCAAAACTACTTGTCGCGGTTTTTTGATTTCAGAAACCCCAAAATTTCTATAGCAATGGGATTATGTCCCTACCTACCTATGCCTAATTTATGCAAAGGAAGAAAATAAATTCCAAAAACTTTTTAATGATGATAGTACTTCTAGAAAAAGAGGTAGTATTTAGATTTTATTACAACGTTCTACATAGATACTAGTTTGCGAAAAGACTATTATTCCCGCAACCCACTTTTCCGCAAATTTCTCCCTATATCACATTTCAATTTGTATGTCCACTTAAACTAACTTTATAACATTACTATCAGCAGGTGGATCAACTGAATTCCAAACTTTTTTCTCCAAAAGTGACAGATACTCTACATTCATAGCTTTTTGCCACCAGAGGAGTTTGATAACTTTATTGCCTACACATATGTTTGTGGCTTCTCAAAAATTCTGGTCTACATACCTATTTTATAATCGCCATATTTCGTCGGCGGTGTACCACGTGTACTGCGCATGGATCGGCAGCTGACAGACTCCTCTGTACTAGTCGCCACTTCCCCTCCAACTATAGCGCCGCCGACGTCTCGCGTCGTTTTTTCTCTCTTCCGCCTTTCCTCAGCAGAAGACTCGGCATCAGTAGAGGCCTGCTCTACCTCACTGTTGTTGCAGCAGTCATCGCCAGACTCACCATCTGTTAATTCATATAAAAATCATGTGATTTATTTATATTATATAAGACGAGAATTACGATATTCATCAATGTCAGCACATTTATTTTCAATAAAAAGTACATTAGGAATGTGCTTTTTACTATACAGAATAACCTTCCTTGGATTTATTTAATGGTTCTATAAATCGGTAACGCTGAATAACCGACAAAAATGCACAACTTTCTCTTAGCGTTCAATTTATTATGTAGACTAGACTGCGGGATTAATGAATAGGCAATGCATCCAAAAACAAAGGTTTCCTTTACAAATAGTGTGTCGGGACCACACTTCCTCAGTGTTGCTTCTGGTATTCAAATACATCTGCTGAGTACAATGCGGTAAGGTAAGCTGGTGAGCTGTTCCCTTCTTCTCTAGGAAACACTTAACACTGCCCCTATGGTAATTCAAAATCAAAACCAATGTTATCAAAACGCAGGCATTTTATATGTTACGCACTTACGTAATAATTATTTGATAAAGCAATCTTACACTTCACACATTTTCTTGAATAAATATCTAAAGTTTTGAAGAGAAAAATTATTAGTAGTAAGGGCGAGTAAGTACCTTGCATTTCCACAGCTGGAGTCTCTCATAGGGCTCCACACGTCACTATGGATGAGTTCCAAGGGTCGGCCAACACGTTTCGTAGATCTTTTCGGAGCCCGGGCCACAGGCTTTCCTTCCAGGCAGGCGCAAACTTGTTGAAATCTTCTTTGTCATCCTGAAATGAACATACCTTTAAGACAATGATACCCTAACCGTCTATGCCATAAATCAGTATTCATGTTAAGTATTATTAGACTTAACTAACTTTGCAATATTGACTTCCTGCGCTTGATGTAGGACAGTCATCGATTGCTCTTTTGCAAAACAAAACATTCATTCTATCAGTGACGTGCATAGAGGGTATGTAAAGTATATGCAAATGTTTATTTAATTTTCATTTTCATTAATTCTTCATTTTATATCATCTGCATACCCTGTACATAGCCTCAATGCACGCTACTGCATTCTATATACACCCACATAGATTAGCAGATATAACAGGCTGGTGTTGTATACTACAACTGTCATGGACAAAACACCCATCTACATTCATGATCACAACCATGCCTCTTTCACATAATTTAATAACAGAAAACAAATTTTGCAGACAACTACGGAACGTAAAAAACATTGTTTAAGGTTTTATCAAAGTTATTTATGCTGTTTACATGAATATCTGTAGAGCTCTCCAGTTTAGTCGCTCCATCATCACAAGTGATCATCCTTTTCCATCCATCACCACGGAAAGATCTGGAGCAGTCTTATTCCTAGCCAGGACTGCACGGACAATGTGATCAAAAGAGTTAGTGTTTAAAATTATACAACTTTAGGAAGTAACAGTTTCTACCCTTAGTAAAAGTTTGTTCACTGGCAATACAGTACAGCGTCGCTGGTACAGTTGCTTTCGAGTATTGTAGCAGTATACTTCAGTTAAATTGAATGTATATCCAAACCCTGTTTTAAAGCCTATAAACACTTCAACAGCCTAGACAGTAGATCTAAAAGGAACGTTTGTAAGTGGATAAAAATCAATACAGGATTTGCGACACTAAAACGATTGCAGTAAGAAGTTTTACTAAGACCGAAAGTTTTGTTTCGATACGCGAAATCGACTACGACTGCGAGCGTGCAAATGTGCTAAGGGTAAAAAGTCTTTCCCCATCAAATAAATAAATGAAAATATCATAATAATGTACTCAAGACTCCCCAGTAAACTGGTTAAAAGTAAAAGTCTTTTAAACTGTAATAAACCACATCCGAGCATGTTCACATTGAAATTGCCTGGTCTCCCCGTCCTCCCGTGTCAAACGGATGGTAACCCCTTTAGACCCTGACCTATTACCCCCATCTCTCCCATCCCCCTTAATTCTTAAATCTAGACAGATTACGAGTCTTAGAATATCTACGTCGAGTTTGTAAACACTTATTTTTCTTCAGTTAAAGGCAAATCCGCGTAACTATTACGCACCAACGCCAACATTAATAATCAATCAAATCCAACATATTCATTAAAATTAATTTTGGTCAGAACATTTCAATTATAAGTATAGGTATTAAAGAAAATGTAGATAGAGCGAAAGTACAATCTCATGTTAAATGTTTTTAAGGAGAAGTAGAAAGCTTCTGAAATCCATTGGTTGATATTATAGTGTATTCTTAAATCTAAGTAAAAAAAAAAAAAAAAAAAAAAATGCATTGATAACCTCTTCCTTTATTTGAAGTCGGTTAGAACTATGAAAGAAGAAATAACCTACCCTACCCAGTAATGCGGAAGCCACTTAGGAAGAATAAGTTAAAAGTAGTTAATAATTAGTATATACAGTGGCGTGCATTGCATATATGCAAATAAGCAGTGCATACCCTACCCTCAGGGTCTTAAAGAGCCTTCAGATAGGACCATTAAAGTTTTGTAATTAAAAAAACACTAAGTAAAAAATATATGAAAGCGCCATCTAGTAATGAGCGGCCAAACTTCTAGGTCAATTGTCGCTAGACAGGCGACAGCGCAACCAGCGCGCGCGAGGCGCATAGCGTACAAAATATAAAAATTTTACCTGTAAATAAAATTTGTATTATGTTTCCTAGACGTCCGAAGTCCATTTATGAGAGTACATCGTCTTCTTACCCTCGTTTTTCGCTAGTTTACGCTACTTCCGTCACGTGTCATGGCCATCAGCGCCACCCACGCCCTAATCTGGAACTAACTTAACAGCACAGAGCAAGCCGCCATACTTTTGTCATTGTTCGGCTCATAATGATAATGATGAGGGTACACCAGGAAGAAATTATTTGGACTTCGGACGTCTAGGAAACATAATACAAATTTTATTTACAGGTAAAATTTTTATATTATGTGTTCCGTTCGACGTCCGAAGTCCATTTATGAGAGATCTGTTTGTTATCTCCTGGTGGCTTGCTGAGTAAAATACAACAATGTGATCAATAAATTGTATTGTATAATCATCAAAAGAAAGAGAAAAAAAAAAAAAAAAAAAATGCAATAATTTGTATGCAATAATTGCCAATTAATTAACTTTGCTAAATCAGTTACAAGTTTTCTGCTTATAAACTCCCAAAGCTACTAGTCACAGCAAATAATTCAGAAAGTGACTTCTCTGATTCTATATCTTTGTTATGATGCATAACTCTCACTTCTCTGAGATAATACTTTCTAAAGGTATCTTCATGGCGCCAATTGGCCTTAGCTAAAATATCATTAACAGGATACTTTTCTAAACAGTTGAGAGATGCAACTGCCGACCTACAACTACCAGGTGTAGCCTTTATTCCAGCTTCGGATAAAATTCGTCTTATCCATCCACCTATAACGACCGTACTAGCTGGTTTACGTGGGTCCTTTGTGGTTATAAACAAATTTGTCAAGGAGCCTCTAACGTTCCTAGACAAATCTATCAAAGTCCGTAACCAAAATAAGGGGCATATATTTCTATCTGGTGAAGCAAGTAACGTCCAACTTGATTGTTGATATGACGCTGAATCAGTCTTCGAGCCAAATACAGGATGCAAGGTTATAGACTTTCCATCGTCCTCTAACCGCTTAGAGTCACAATGTAAGAGGGTCAAATCGTGCAATCTGCGACCCGAAGCTAACAACAAAATAGTGGCTGTACGCGTAGACACATCATACAAGCTTTTTAAATTAGGATTTTTATTTTTTAAAAACTGAATTACTACTCTTGCGTCCCATATTGGCAACTTTGGTGGGATTGGCCTGGCTAGTGATACAGCTTTTAAAATATGCTTAACCAAATGGTTAGAAGAAATCTTAATATCTGATATTGTTTCACAAATTGATGCTATAACTGATTTATGAACCAGAATAGTTCGGTATGCTAACTGGTCCTTAAGAAAAAGCTTTGCTAAATATCGGGCTACATCTGCAGGTACCGGACGATTAGAGTTTAAGTGATTTTGATTACACCAATTTACCCATTTATTCCATATGGGAGTATATGTTTTGAGTGTAGATGCTCTCCAACACGTTGACAAAAGTTGTATTTCCTCCGTTGACCAGTTGTGTGTTAGCGAGTCCCAGCCGAAATGAGCCAGGCTTCCAGCTGTAGGTTGTGTACTTTGGCAGGATGGCGTCCTGTCTTTGTGTCCACCAATGACGTTTCCAGGTTTCTGATTTTCATAGGACGCGCTAGGGCGCGGGTCTTCAGATCTGGACGCCAAAAGGGTTTTTCCCACCTTGGTGCTATTATTATAAACTTTCCTTGCACTGAGTTGAGGTGGTGTAACACACGTGGGAGCAGCGCCGGTGGTGGAAAAACCCATGCTAGGTCGTAAGTCCAGCATCTGCTGAACGCGTTCCGATAGCAAGCGCTCGAGTCTGACAAGTCTAGAGTAACATAGTTGGACACCACGTGAGCCTCTTGTGAGGCAAACAGGTCTACGTCTGGAATTCCCCACTGGGCGAATATTTTGTTGGTCGCCTCGCTCAGCAGATGCCATTCGGAGCCGCCTCGGTTTCGAGAGAGATGATCGGCTTCCGTGTTGTACAGCCCTGGAAGATGGTGAGGGACTAGTACCACATTCAAGCTGTCCGTCAATGCCAGTAGCTGTTTTGTTAATTTCAGAAGAGTCTGTGACTTCGTTCCCCCTTCGTTTTTTATGTACGATACTACTGTTTTGTTGTCGCTTTGTAAAATTACCGTTGAGTTCCTGAGACCTTTTTCTTCCCTTGATATTGCGGCTATTACTGCATACATTTCTTTTAGGTTGCAGTGCCACTTTCGTTGATTTGGTTTCCAAAGGCCTTTTAGTTTTTTGTCGTTCACTATGGCCCCCCATTGAACATCCGATGCGTCTGTGACCAGGTAATTGACTGGGGACCACCTGGAGTGAAGAAAGGACTTTTGGCTTACATTTTGTAACCACCATTTTAGCTCGCTTCGTACCTCGTTCGTGAACATTATCGGACGGGAATTTTTCTGAAGACTCTTGCTGTGGCGCTGCAACGTACGGCAATGCAATCTTCCCCGGAGGGTGATGAAGGTCGCAAAGTTGAGAAACCCTAAGAGGCGTTGCGCCTGCTTGAGGGTCCAACTGCCGGTCGCTAAGCAAGACAATAGGCACTGACGGATTCTGGAAACTTTGTCTGGGGGCAAGCTCTTGGTATTGGCCTGTGTGTCCCAAAAAATTCCCAGGAATTCCATTCGTCTTGTTGGGGTTAGTACGGATTTTTCCATATTGATATTCCAACCAAGGGAGGTAAGGAATTCTATTGCTAACTGGACCTGCGATTTTAAAGTATTTTTGTCCTGATTCACTATCAAGTAATCGTCCAGATATAGGATCAGGCGCAGGCCCTTGCTGCGTAACACTTCGGCCGTCCAGTTCGTGACTGATGCAAACATCTTTGGTGCTGCGGCCAAACCAAAGGGGAGGCATGTCATTTGGAGCAACTGACCTCCGTAACTTATGCGTAAAAAGCAGCGATGTTTTTGAGAAATTCTCAGATGATAATACGCTTGACTTAAGTCGAGTTTGACCATCCAGTCCCCTGCTTGTAGGAATTTGGGTATTTGATGATGATGAAAAAGGTGGAAACTTTTCGGTTGCATAAATCGATTTAGCGCCTTTAGATTGAATATAACCCGATTCTTTCCCCTGCTTTTTGTAACAATGAAAAGTGGGGATATGAAGGATGGGGTTAAAGGGGCAGGTTCGAGAATATGACTCTGAATCATGGCTTGAATTTCTACAGACATCACCGAAGAGAGAGGTGTTCGAAATTTTTCCATGACGCTCGACGTCGGGAAAATAAGAGGTGGTGTCTGTGTGAAAGGAATGCGGGCGGCAGAAATTAATTTGAGAATCACTTTGGGTGGATTTAACCGGGCCCACACTTCCCGATAAAACATCAGACAACCCCCCTGAAATTTCGAGTCATTTACGTCTACCTCTGTTAGATTCATCTCTGCGCCCCCCTCTTTTCCTTCGATCGTCGAAATTTTTCTTCTTATTTTTTCCCTGTTTACGTTTATTTTGTTGAGACCGAAATGGCTTTTCACGGGACGTAGAAGCGACCGGTGACTTTGGACGCACAGGGGATTTGGAACGTCCAGCAAATTTAGTGCCAGGCGCCGAATCTTTCTCAAGTTTATCAATACCGCCTATCTTCTGAATGTAAGCAGACAAACTCTGAGGGCTGAACATATATTCAGATGAGGGTGGTATTTTTCCAATATCTTCGCGAAAATATTTCCCTTTTAAGCTTTTAAGCAGCTCCTTCCGCCGTAGTTCTAATACCTCTGCACGTTTCCCGCAAATCATTTGTAATATGTCATGAGAAATAGATTTGTAATTAGAATCACTGCCAAATAATTCCTTTAACTTATCGTAAATAGTAGATGATGTAAGTTGAGCATCCGGTTTTGCCGACCAGTCAATTAAATTACGTAATGCTACATTTACAAACTCATTTTGGGCTAAAAACGCGTTTGACAACGCCGCAAAACTACGCTCCATCTGATACCATCTAAGTGGTGCAAAAGGATCCTCTAAATGCCGTAGTTCCTCGTTTACCTTCAGCTCTGTGAACGCTGGAAAAGCTGCATATTTCTTCTGCACCTCAGTGTACCGTACGGAGTTCCAATCTACCGAGTCAAATCTTTGCATAGAAGTTAACCTTGCGACGCGGTCAGGGTTCGCTTTAGGTATAGACGGTTCCTTAATTGACACGTTAAGTTCTGAAATGTCATTTAAATCTACTGACGGACGCAAAAACGGGTCATCTATTGGCTTTATTGGTCCTGATGCAGGCACCACCGGCGAGCCAGAATTTGGTTGCATTACAGCGTAATTCGCGCAAAACATATTATTAATGTGACTCACCAGCTGATGCGATAATACTTCAAACCTTTGATCAATATCTCGCAATGTCTCATGAGAGCGATTCCGGCGCCGTCTTTTCGACGGCGGTTCATCTTCACTAGCACTCGAACTCGAAGATGACTTCGACGTTCTAGACGACACGTGCGATTTATCACTTTTTTGTAACCGAGTTGAATCACGATCACTAAAATCATCCGCGTGGTTACCCTCTGACGCGGTTATTTCACTATTGTCCATCTTCAAATAACGAACATGAACAACCTCACGTAACGGAAAAAAAAACTAAATAAATTAAATAATTAAATTAAAAATTTCAGTAACTTTCTACTTTTATCTCGAAAGTTAACTACTAAACTTCAATGAAATGGGGTCGGTATACTAAGTTTTCCAATTATAAAATCTAGCGATACACGCGCGGTATGGAAAAACGACGCAACAATGACAAAAGTATGGCGGCTTGCTCTGTGCTGTTAAGTTAGTTCCAGATTAGGGCGTGGGTGGCGCTGATGGCCATGACACGTGACGGAAGTAGCGTAAACTAGCGAAAAACGAGGGTAAGAAGACGATGTACTCTCATAAATGGACTTCGGACGTCGAACGGAACACATAATAAAATCTTTAGCGTATATCTCTAAAAGCGTATTTTAATTTTTAACCGTAAATGCTAAACATTTACCTTTTAAAACACGTAAAAATCTCATGTTATCTATTGCAGGGTAAATCAATTATTATGAATCACTCGACATATGACGCCCTCTACTGTTGCATAGAAATATCAAATAAAATAAGCACGCCCAAAGAAAGAATCGTTCTGCTAGATGTGTGCGTGCAAGTTAGTAGTGTGTGTCGTGTAATGTTATAATCGTGCGCTTGTACTTACAAGATTAGCATCGGTCTTGTGTGAACAGTTTCATTCATAAATTCTCTATTCTCTAATTACGTGTTTCATTTTTTCTATGAATAAAATGATTTGCTTGGTTTGTTATTGTTGTTAAAGGTCATTATTCTTTTTTTAGAATTAAAAACATTATTCACAAATGTAAATACCTTTTAGTGTCTTTTAAGAAAATTAAGGATCTAATATTATCGAATTAGTCTTTCGTTTTGAAAATAATCTATGAAACCAAACGCTGTCTCAATTTTGAAAAATGAATAATTTAGGTTTTCCAGGAATCATTGGAGAGTGAGAGAGTTAACAATAAATATGGTTTCTATTTATTGTTTACATATCAAAATAAAATAGCGTTCGTACCCATACTTACAAAAAATTAAAGACATATTTTGACTAATTTCGATTGCAATATTATCATTAGCATATTCGATCGCCATTATTGTTTACCTTCGAACAATGCTGTATGGCGTTGGTGATAAATAAACGGTTCAAGTGCATAAATTCAGTAACTTATAAAAGTTTGAGCAGTGATAGTTTAATGTGTTAAGGTTAATTTATAGTTTATTCATTCATTTTATAATGAAAGCATATTCGTGCGGTCTTTGTTTGGGTTCAGTGTGCCTGGAAAAAGTACTTAGAGAAAACTTTAATTTCTATCCCTACTTATATCGTAAAATTAGAAATCATTCGCAAAGGAAGGAGTGTACCAATGTTACAAATATCCCAAAAAAAGGTGATAAAGTAACGCGTATATTTAATAATAAATATTACGAAAACTATTCTTGGCTAAGCGGCTTTGTACACACCAATCGATTAATTTGCTTTCCTTTTGTTTTATTGTCCAATATACGTAAAGTGTGGAATGATAAAGGATATTGTGATCTTAATAATTTTCATAAAAACGCTAAAAACATGATATGTTGGAAAAATATTATCATCATCAGTGTGCTTAGAAAATGCTGCCGAATGGTGTGTCATAATTTTGTGACGTAAATCAGGGTATGTACTTTTATTCAATTAGCAGTAGATAGACGATAGTATTAAATCAATCAAAAATATAACTTTCGTAAAGTAATTTGATTATAAACCGACATACCTATCTAAAATCTAAATTTTAATTTTACTTTATGTTTGTGTTGAACACCTTGTGCATACCCTGGGTCCAAGGGCTATGCACGCCACTGAGTATATACCTTCAAAGAAGATAGCGGGCGTGTAGTTGTCCTGCGTAGTAGTCATACATAGCGCATGCCACGGATCGACCGAACCGTGCACGTACGCGACCCGACCGGCGGGTATGTTTAAACCACCGAACTCTTCATTAGTCCACTCAGCACACGCGTTCACAAACACAGAGTCAAATCTGTAACGAAGAGAAAATAATATTAAAAATTGTTCAATGTACATACTTGTTTCAGTGTTTATTTTATAACTTAAGCTTATTTAAGCGATTATTTATGAACTATTTATGAAATTTATAGCTAATAAATCTAATAGGTTGGGGAAAAAGTCTTTTCGCATTATAGTATGTATGAACATGTAATAAAATCTCTTTGGCTATACTATTTGTATCTGGCTGGTTTTGGTATCAAATTAGGAAAATGTGTGAAGATGAGTGAATCTAATGAAGAAATTCCTTTTTACCTTTTAAAATTTTACTACAAAAAAGGTAAAAATGCAACGCAAGCCGCGAAAAAAATTTGGGTTTAGCGTTTTCAATCCGGAAATTTTGATGTCAAAGATGCACCTCGCTCTGGTTAGGAGGAGCCCTATGACGGATATAATGGATGCCATTTTTGAAAAAGTGGACCAAGATGGGCAAATCAGTAGGTACAATGTAGCTGAAGAACTGGGAATTGACCACAAAACCATTTTTGACGGAGCTGATAAGAAGTGGATCATGACCGAACCATTTTTGAACTGGTGATGAGAAGTGGATCATGTACGACAAGAAAGTGCGAAAAAGGTCACGGTCAAAGGCCGATCAGGCTTCACAGACTGTGGCGAAACCCGGGTTAACTCGCAACAAGGTGACGCTGTGTGTGTAGTAGTAGGATTGGAAGGGCATTATTCATTATAAGCTGTTACCACCAGGCAGGATCATCAATTCTGAATTCTACTGCGAACAACTGATGAGATTAAAGCAAGAAGTTTAGAGAAAGCGGCCGGAATTAATCAACAGAAGAGGTGTGGTTTTTCATCATGATAACGCTAGACCTAACACATCTTTAGCCACTCAGCTAAAATTAAGATAGTTTGGCTGGGAGGTGGTAATGCATCCGCTGTATAGTCCTGACCTTACACCTTCAGATTTCCACCTGTTTCGGTCTCTTCAGAATTCTTTAGGCAGTGTCAGGTTAACATCACGAGAGGACTGCCAAAACTACTTGTCGCGGTTTTTTGATTTCAGAAACCCCAAAATTTCTATAGCAATGGGATTATGTCCCTACCTACCTATGCCTAATTTATGCAAAGGAAGAAAATAAATTCCAAAAACTTTTTAATGATGATAGTACTTCTAGAAAAAGAGGTAGTATTTAGATTTTATTACAACGTTCTACATAGATACTAGTTTGCGAAAAGACTATTATTCCCGCAACCCACTTTTCCGCAAATTTCTCCCTATATCACATTTCAATTTGTATGTCCACTTAAACTAACTTTATAACATTACTATCAGCAGGTGGATCAACTGAATTCCAAACTTTTTTCTCCAAAAGTGACAGATACTCTACATTCATAGCTTTTTGCCACCAGAGGAGTTTGATAACTTTATTGCCTACACATATGTTTGTGGCTTCTCAAAAATTCTGGTCTACATACCTATTTTATAATCGCCATATTTCGTCGGCGGTGTACCACGTGTACTGCGCATGGATCGGCAGCTGACAGACTCCTCTGTACTAGTCGCCACTTCCCCTCCAACTATAGCGCCGCCGACGTCTCGCGTCGTTTTTTCTCTCTTCCGCCTTTCCTCAGCAGAAGACTCGGCATCAGTAGAGGCCTGCTCTACCTCACTGTTGTTGCAGCAGTCATCGCCAGACTCACCATCTGTTAATTCATATAAAAATCATGTGATTTATTTATATTATATAAGACGAGAATTACGATATTCATCAATGTCAGCACATTTATTTTCAATAAAAAGTACATTAGGAATGTGCTTTTTACTATACAGAATAACCTTCCTTGGATTTATTTAATGGTTCTATAAATCGGTAACGCTGAATAACCGACAAAAATGCACAACTTTCTCTTAGCGTTCAATTTATTATGTAGACTAGACTGCGGGATTAATGAATAGGCAATGCATCCAAAAACAAAGGTTTCCTTTACAAATAGTGTGTCGGGACCACACTTCCTCAGTGTTGCTTCTGGTATTCAAATACATCTGCTGAGTACAATGCGGTAAGGTAAGCTGGTGAGCTGTTCCCTTCTTCTCTAGGAAACACTTAACACTGCCCCTATGGTAATTCAAAATCAAAACCAATGTTATCAAAACGCAGGCATTTTATATGTTACGCACTTACGTAATAATTATTTGATAAAGCAATCTTACACTTCACACATTTTCTTGAATAAATATCTAAAGTTTTGAAGAGAAAAATTATTAGTAGTAAGGGCGAGTAAGTACCTTGCATTTCCACAGCTGGAGTCTCTCATAGGGCTCCACACGTCACTATGGATGAGTTCCAAGGGTCGGCCAACACGTTTCGTAGATCTTTTCGGAGCCCGGGCCACAGGCTTTCCTTCCAGGCAGGCGCAAACTTGTTGAAATCTTCTTTGTCATCCTGAAATGAACATACCTTTAAGACAATGATACCCTAACCGTCTATGCCATAAATCAGTATTCATGTTAAGTATTATTAGACTTAACTAACTTTGCAATATTGACTTCCTGCGCTTGATGTAGGACAGTCATCGATTGCTCTTTTGCAAAACAAAACATTCATTCTATCAGTGACGTGCATAGAGGGTATGTAAAGTATATGCAAATGTTTATTTAATTTTCATTTTCATTAATTCTTCATTTTATATCATCTGCATACCCTGTACATAGCCTCAATGCACGCTACTGCATTCTATATACACCCACATAGATTAGCAGATATAACAGGCTGGTGTTGTATACTACAACTGTCATGGACAAAACACCCATCTACATTCATGATCACAACCATGCCTCTTTCACATAATTTAATAACAGAAAACAAATTTTGCAGACAACTACGGAACGTAAAAAACATTGTTTAAGGTTTTATCAAAGTTATTTATGCTGTTTACATGAATATCTGTAGAGCTCTCCAGTTTAGTCGCTCCATCATCACAAGTGATCATCCTTTTCCATCCATCACCACGGAAAGATCTGGAGCAGTCTTATTCCTAGCCAGGACTGCACGGACAATGTGATCAAAAGAGTTAGTGTTTAAAATTATACAACTTTAGGAAGTAACAGTTTCTACCCTTAGTAAAAGTTTGTTCACTGGCAATACAGTACAGCGTCGCTGGTACAGTTGCTTTCGAGTATTGTAGCAGTATACTTCAGTTAAATTGAATGTATATCCAAACCCTGTTTTAAAGCCTATAAACACTTCAACAGCCTAGACAGTAGATCTAAAAGGAACGTTTGTAAGTGGATAAAAATCAATACAGGATTTGCGACACTAAAACGATTGCAGTAAGAAGTTTTACTAAGACCGAAAGTTTTGTTTCGATACGCGAAATCGACTACGACTGCGAGCGTGCAAATGTGCTAAGGGTAAAAAGTCTTTCCCCATCAAATAAATAAATGAAAATATCATAATAATGTACTCAAGACTCCCCAGTAAACTGGTTAAAAGTAAAAGTCTTTTAAACTGTAATAAACCACATCCGAGCATGTTCACATTGAAATTGCCTGGTCTCCCCGTCCTCCCGTGTCAAACGGATGGTAACCCCTTTAGACCCTGACCTATTACCCCCATCTCTCCCATCCCCCTTAATTCTTAAATCTAGACAGATTACGAGTCTTAGAATATCTACGTCGAGTTTGTAAACACTTATTTTTCTTCAGTTAAAGGCAAATCCGCGTAACTATTACGCACCAACGCCAACATTAATAATCAATCAAATCCAACATATTCATTAAAATTAATTTTGGTCAGAACATTTCAATTATAAGTATAGGTATTAAAGAAAATGTAGATAGAGCGAAAGTACAATCTCATGTTAAATGTTTTTAAGGAGAAGTAGAAAGCTTCTGAAATCCATTGGTTGATATTATAGTGTATTCTTAAATCTAAGTAAAAAAAAAAAAAAAAAAAAATGCATTGATAACCTCTTCCTTTATTTGAAGTCGGTTAGAACTATGAAAGAAGAAATAACCTACCCTACCCAGTAATGCGGAAGCCACTTAGGAAGAATAAGTTAAAAGTAGTTAATAATTAGTATATACAGTGGCGTGCATTGCATATATGCAAATAAGCAGTGCATACCCTACCCTCAGGGTCTTAAAGAGCCTTCAGATAGGACCATTAAAGTTTTGTAATTAAAAAAACACTAAGTAAAAAATATATGAAAGCGCCATCTAGTAATGAGCGGCCAAACTTCTAGGTCAATTGTCGCTAGACAGGCGACAGCGCAACCAGCGCGCGCGAGGCGCATAGCGTACAAAATAAAATCTTTAGCGTATATCTCTAAAAGCGTATTTTAATTTTTAACCGTAAATGCTAAACATTTACCTTTTAAAACACGTAAAAATCTCATGTTATCTATTGCAGGGTAAATCAATTATTATGAATCACTCGACATATGACGCCCTCTACTGTTGCATAGAAATATCAAATAAAATAAGCACGCCCAAAGAAAGAATCGTTCTGCTAGATGTGTGCGTGCAAGTTAGTAGTGTGTGTCGTGTAATGTTATAATCGTGCGCTTGTACTTACAAGATTAGCATCGGTCTTGTGTGAACAGTTTCATTCATAAATTCTCTATTCTCTAATTACGTGTTTCATTTTTTCTATGAATAAAATGATTTGCTTGGTTTGTTATTGTTGTTAAAGGTCATTATTCTTTTTTTAGAATTAAAAACATTATTCACAAATGTAAATACCTTTTAGTGTCTTTTAAGAAAATTAAGGATCTAATATTATCGAATTAGTCTTTCGTTTTGAAAATAATCTATGAAACCAAACGCTGTCTCAATTTTGAAAAATGAATAATTTAGGTTTTCCAGGAATCATTGGAGAGTGAGAGAGTTAACAATAAATATGGTTTCTATTTATTGTTTACATATCAATATAAAATAGCGTTCGTACCCATACTTACAAAAAATTAAAGACATATTTTGACTAATTTCGATTGCAATATTATCATTAGCATATTCGATCGCCATTATTGTTTACCTTCGAACAATGCTGTATGGCGTTGGTGATAAATAAACGGTTCAAGTGCATAAATTCAGTAACTTATAAAAGTTTGAGCAGTGATAGTTTAATGTGTTAAGGTTAATTTATAGTTTATTCATTCATTTTATAATGAAAGCATATTCGTGCGGTCTTTGTTTGGGTTCAGTGTGCCTGGAAAAAGTACTTAGAGAAAACTTTAATTTCTATCCCTACTTATATCGTAAAATTAGAAATCATTCGCAAAGGAAGGAGTGTACCAATGTTACAAATATCCCAAAAAAAGGTGATAAAGTAACGCGTATATTTAATAATAAATATTACGAAAACTATTCTTGGCTAAGCGGCTTTGTACACACCAATCGATTAATTTGCTTTCCTTTTGTTTTATTGTCCAATATACGTAAAGTGTGGAATGATAAAGGATATTGTGATCTTAATAATTTTCATAAAAACGCTAAAAACATGATATGTTGGAAAAATATTATCATCATCAGTGTGCTTAGAAAATGCTGCCGAATGGTGTGTCATAATTTTGTGACGTAAATCAGGGTATGTACTTTTATTCAATTAGCAGTAGATAGACGATAGTATTAAATCAATCAAAAATGCCACTGAGTATATACCTTCAAAGAAGATAGCGGGCGTGTAGTTGTCCTGCGTAGTAGTCATACATAGCGCATGCCACGGATCGACCGAACCGTGCACGTACGCGACCCGACCGGCGGGTATGTTTAAACCACCGAACTCTTCATTAGTCCACTCAGCACACGCGTTCACAAACACAGAGTCAAATCTGTAACGAAGAGAAAATAATATTAAAAATTGTTCAATGTACATACTTGTTTCAGTGTTTATTTTATAACTTAAGCTTATTTAAGCGATTATTTATGAACTATTTATGAAATTTATAGCTAATAAATCTAATAGGTTGGGGAAAAAGTCTTTTCGCATTATAGTATGTATGAACATGTAATAAAATCTCTTTGGCTATACTATTTGTATCTGGCTGGTTTTGGTATCAAATTAGGAAAATGTGTGAAGATGAGTGAATCTAATGAAGAAATTCCTTTTTACCTTTTAAAATTTTACTACAAAAAAGGTAAAAATGCAACGCAAGCCGCGAAAAAAATTTGGGTTTAGCGTTTTCAATCCGGAAATTTTGATGTCAAAGATGCACCTCGCTCTGGTTAGGAGGAGCCCTATGACGGATATAATGGATGCCATTTTTGAAAAAGTGGACCAAGATGGGCAAATCAGTAGGTACAATGTAGCTGAAGAACTGGGAATTGACCACAAAACCATTTTTGACGGAGCTGATAAGAAGTGGATCATGACCGAACCATTTTTGAACTGGTGATGAGAAGTGGATCATGTACGACAAGAAAGTGCGAAAAAGGTCACGGTCAAAGGCCGATCAGGCTTCACAGACTGTGGCGAAACCCGGGTTAACTCGCAACAAGGTGACGCTGTGTGTGTAGTAGTAGGATTGGAAGGGCATTATTCATTATAAGCTGTTACCACCAGGCAGGATCATCAATTCTGAATTCTACTGCGAACAACTGATGAGATTAAAGCAAGAAGTTTAGAGAAAGCGGCCGGAATTAATCAACAGAAGAGGTGTGGTTTTTCATCATGATAACGCTAGACCTAACACATCTTTAGCCACTCAGCTAAAATTAAGATAGTTTGGCTGGGAGGTGGTAATGCATCCGCTGTATAGTCCTGACCTTACACCTTCAGATTTCCACCTGTTTCGGTCTCTTCAGAATTCTTTAGGCAGTGTCAGGTTAACATCACGAGAGGACTGCCAAAACTACTTGTCGCGGTTTTTTGATTTCAGAAACCCCAAAATTTCTATAGCAATGGGATTATGTCCCTACCTACCTATGCCTAATTTATGCAAAGGAAGAAAATAAATTCCAAAAACTTTTTAATGATGATAGTACTTCTAGAAAAAGAGGTAGTATTTAGATTTTATTACAACGTTCTACATAGATACTAGTTTGCGAAAAGACTATTATTCCCGCAACCCACTTTTCCGCAAATTTCTCCCTATATCACATTTCAATTTGTATGTCCACTTAAACTAACTTTATAACATTACTATCAGCAGGTGGATCAACTGAATTCCAAACTTTTTTCTCCAAAAGTGACAGATACTCTACATTCATAGCTTTTTGCCACCAGAGGAGTTTGATAACTTTATTGCCTACACATATGTTTGTGGCTTCTCAAAAATTCTGGTCTACATACCTATTTTATAATCGCCATATTTCGTCGGCGGTGTACCACGTGTACTGCGCATGGATCGGCAGCTGACAGACTCCTCTGTACTAGTCGCCACTTCCCCTCCAACTATAGCGCCGCCGACGTCTCGCGTCGTTTTTTCTCTCTTCCGCCTTTCCTCAGCAGAAGACTCGGCATCAGTAGAGGCCTGCTCTACCTCACTGTTGTTGCAGCAGTCATCGCCAGACTCACCATCTGTTAATTCATATAAAAATCATGTGATTTATTTTTATTATATAAGACGAGAATTACGATATTCATCAATGTCAGCACATTTATTTTCAATAAAAAGTACATTAGGAATGTGCTTTTTACTATACAGAATAACCTTCCTTGGATTTATTTAATGGTTCTATAAATCGGTAACGCTGAATAACCGACAAAAATGCACAACTTTCTCTTAGCGTTCAATTTATTATGTAGACTAGACTGCGGGATTAATGAATAGGCAATGCATCCAAAAACAAAGGTTTCCTTTACAAATAGTGTGTCGGGACCACACTTCCTCAGTGTTGCTTCTGGTATTCAAATACATCTGCTGAGTACAATGCGGTAAGGTAAGCTGGTGAGCTGTTCCCTTCTTCTCTAGGAAACACTTAACACTGCCCCTATGGTAATTCAAAATCAAAACCAATGTTATCAAAACGCAGGCATTTTATATGTTACGCACTTACGTAATAATTATTTGATAAAGCAATCTTACACTTCACACATTTTCTTGAATAAATATCTAAAGTTTTGAAGAGAAAAATTATTAGTAGTAAGGGCGAGTAAGTACCTTGCATTTCCACAGCTGGAGTCTCTCATAGGGCTCCACACGTCACTATGGATGAGTTCCAAGGGTCGGCCAACACGTTTCGTAGATCTTTTCGGAGCCCGGGCCACAGGCTTTCCTTCCAGGCAGGCGCAAACTTGTTGAAATCTTCTTTGTCATCCTGAAATGAACATACCTTTAAGACAATGATACCCTAACCGTCTATGCCATAAATCAGTATTAATGTTAAGTATTATTAGACTTAACTAACTTTGCAATATTGACTTCCTGCGCTTGATGTAGGACAGTCATCGATTGCTCTTTTGCAAAACAAAACATTCATTCTATCAGTGACGTGCATAGAGGGTATGTAAAGTATATGCAAATGTTTATTTAATTTTCATTTTCATTAATTCTTCATTTTATATCATCTGCATACCCTGTACATAGCCTCAATGCACGCTACTGCATTCTATATACACCCACATAGATTAGCAGATATAACAGGCTGGTGTTGTATACTACAACTGTCATGGACAAAACACCCATCTACATTCATGATCACAACCATGCCTCTTTCACATAATTTAATAACAGAAAACAAATTTTGCAGACAACTACGGAACGTAAAAAACATTGTTTAAGGTTTTATCAAAGTTATTTATGCTGTTTACATGAATATCTGTAGAGCTCTCCAGTTTAGTCGCTCCATCATCACAAGTGATCATCCTTTTCCATCCATCACCACGGAAAGATCTGGAGCAGTCTTATTCCTAGCCAGGACTGCACGGACAATGTGATCAAAAGAGTTAGTGTTTAAAATTATACAACTTTAGGAAGTAACAGTTTCTACCCTTAGTAAAAGTTTGTTCACTGGCAATACAGTACAGCGTCGCTGGTACAGTTGCTTTCGAGTATTGTAGCAGTATACTTCAGTTAAATTGAATGTATATCCAAACCCTGTTTTAAAGCCTATAAACACTTCAACAGCCTAGACAGTAGATCTAAAAGGAACGTTTGTAAGTGGATAAAAATCAATACAGGATTTGCGACACTAAAACGATTGCAGTAAGAAGTTTTACTAAGACCGAAAGTTTTGTTTCGATACGCGAAATCGACTACGACTGCGAGCGTGCAAATGTGCTAAGGGTAAAAAGTCTTTCCCCATCAAATAAATAAATGAAAATATCATAATAATGTACTCAAGACTCCCCAGTAAACTGGTTAAAAGTAAAAGTCTTTTAAACTGTAATAAACCACATCCGAGCATGTTCACATTGAAATTGCCTGGTCTCCCCGTCCTCCCGTGTCAAACGGATGGTAACCCCTTTAGACCCTGACCTATTACCCCCATCTCTCCCATCCCCCTTAATTCTTAAATCTAGACAGATTACGAGTCTTAGAATATCTACGTCGAGTTTGTAAACACTTATTTTTCTTCAGTTAAAGGCAAATCCGCGTAACTATTACGCACCAACGCCAACATTAATAATCAATCAAATCCAACATATTCATTAAAATTAATTTTGGTCAGAACATTTCAATTATAAGTATAGGTATTAAAGAAAATGTAGATAGAGCGAAAGTACAATCTCATGTTAAATGTTTTTAAGGAGAAGTAGAAAGCTTCTGAAATCCATTGGTTGATATTATAGTGTATTCTTAAATCTAAGTAAAAAAAAAAAAAAAAATGCATTGATAACCTCTTCCTTTATTTGAAGTCGGTTAGAACTATGAAAGAAGAAATAACCTACCCTACCCAGTAATGCGGAAGCCACTTAGGAAGAATAAGTTAAAAGTAGTTAATAATTAGTATATACAGTAGCGTGCATTGCATATATGCAAATAAGCAGTGCATACCCTACCCTCAGGGTCTTAAAGAGCCTTCAGATAGGACCATTAAAGTTTTGTAATTAAAAAAACACTAAGTAAAAAATATATGAAAGCGCCATCTAGTAATGAGCGGCCAAACTTCTAGGTCAATTGTCGCTAGACAGGCGACAGCGCAACCAGCGCGCGCGAGGCGCATAGCGTACAAAATAAAATCTTTAGCGTATATCTCTAAAAGCGTATTTTAATTTTTAACCGTAAATGCTAAACATTTACCTTTTAAAACACGTAAAAATCTCATGTTATCTATTGCAGGGTAAATCAATTATTATGAATCACTCGACATATGACGCCCTCTACTGTTGCATAGAAATATCAAATAAAATAAGCACGCCCAAAGAAAGAATCGTTCTGCTAGATGTGTGCGTGCAAGTTAGTAGTGTGTGTCGTGTAATGTTATAATCGTGCGCTTGTACTTACAAGATTAGCATCGGTCTTGTGTGAACAGTTTCATTCATAAATTCTCTATTCTCTAATTACGTGTTTCATTTTTTCTATGAATAAAATGATTTGCTTGGTTTGTTATTGTTGTTAAAGGTCATTATTCTTTTTTTAGAATTAAAAACATTATTCACAAATGTAAATACCTTTTAGTGTCTTTTAAGAAAATTAAGGATCTAATATTATCGAATTAGTCTTTCGTTTTGAAAATAATCTATGAAACCAAACGCTGTCTCAATTTTGAAAAATGAATAATTTAGGTTTTCCAGGAATCATTGGAGAGTGAGAGAGTTAACAATAAATATGGTTTCTATTTATTGTTTACATATCAAAATAAAATAGCGTTCGTACCCATACTTACAAAAAATTAAAGACATATTTTGACTAATTTCGATTGCAATATTATCATTAGCATATTCGATCGCCATTATTGTTTACCTTCGAACAATGCTGTATGGCGTTGGTGATAAATAAACGGTTCAAGTGCATAAATTCAGTAACTTATAAAAGTTTGAGCAGTGATAGTTTAATGTGTTAAGGTTAATTTATAGTTTATTCATTCATTTTATAATGAAAGCATATTCGTGCGGTCTTTGTTTGGGTTCAGTGTGCCTGGAAAAAGTACTTAGAGAAAACTTTAATTTCTATCCCTACTTATATCGTAAAATTAGAAATCATTCGCAAAGGAAGGAGTGTACCAATGTTACAAATATCCCAAAAAAAGGTGATAAAGTAACGCGTATATTTAATAATAAATATTACGAAAACTATTCTTGGCTAAGCGGCTTTGTACACACCAATCGATTAATTTGCTTTCCTTTTGTTTTATTGTCCAATATACGTAAAGTGTGGAATGATAAAGGATATTGTGATCTTAATAATTTTCATAAAAACGCTAAAAACATGATATGTTGGAAAAATATTATCATCATCAGTGTGCTTAGAAAATGCTGCCGAATGGTGTGTCATAATTTTGTGACGTAAATCAGGGTATGTACTTTTATTCAATTAGCAGTAGATAGACGATAGTATTAAATCAATCAAAAATGCCACTGAGTATATACCTTCAAAGAAGATAGCGGGCGTGTAGTTGTCCTGCGTAGTAGTCATACATAGCGCATGCCACGGATCGACCGAACCGTGCACGTACGCGACCCGACCGGCGGGTATGTTTAAACCACCGAACTCTTCATTAGTCCACTCAGCACACGCGTTCACAAACACAGAGTCAAATCTGTAACGAAGAGAAAATAATATTAAAAATTGTTCAATGTACATACTTGTTTCAGTGTTTATTTTATAACTTAAGCTTATTTAAGCGATTATTTATGAACTATTTATGAAATTTATAGCTAATAAATCTAATAGGTTGGGGAAAAAGTCTTTTCGCATTATAGTATGTATGAACATGTAATAAAATCTCTTTGGCTATACTATTTGTATCTGGCTGGTTTTGGTATCAAATTAGGAAAATGTGTGAAGATGAGTGAATCTAATGAAGAAATTCCTTTTTACCTTTTAAAATTTTACTACAAAAAAGGTAAAAATGCAACGCAAGCCGCGAAAAAAATTTGGGTTTAGCGTTTTCAATCCGGAAATTTTGATGTCAAAGATGCACCTCGCTCTGGTTAGGAGGAGCCCTATGACGGATATAATGGATGCCATTTTTGAAAAAGTGGACCAAGATGGGCAAATCAGTAGGTACAATGTAGCTGAAGAACTGGGAATTGACCACAAAACCATTTTTGACGGAGCTGATAAGAAGTGGATCATGACCGAACCATTTTTGAACTGGTGATGAGAAGTGGATCATGTACGACAAGAAAGTGCGAAAAAGGACACGGTCAAAGGCCGATCAGGCTTCACAGACTGTGGCGAAACCCGGGTTAACTCGCAACAAGGTGACGCTGTGTGTGTAGTAGTAGGATTGGAAGGGCATTATTCATTATAAGCTGTTACCACCAGGCAGGATCATCAATTCTGAATTCTACTGCGAACAACTGATGAGATTAAAGCAAGAAGTTTAGAGAAAGCGGCCGGAATTAATCAACAGAAGAGGTGTGGTTTTTCATCATGATAACGCTAGACCTAACACATCTTTAGCCACTCAGCTAAAATTAAGATAGTTTGGCTGGGAGGTGGTAATGCATCCGCTGTATAGTCCTGACCTTACACCTTCAGATTTCCACCTGTTTCGGTCTCTTCAGAATTCTTTAGGCAGTGTCAGGTTAACATCACGAGAGGACTGCCAAAACTACTTGTCGCGGTTTTTTGATTTCAGAAACCCCAAAATTTCTATAGCAATGGGATTATGTCCCTACCTACCTATGCCTAATTTATGCAAAGGAAGAAAATAAATTCCAAAAACTTTTTAATGATGATAGTACTTCTAGAAAAAGAGGTAGTATTTAGATTTTATTACAACGTTCTACATAGATACTAGTTTGCGAAAAGACTATTATTCCCGCAACCCACTTTTCCGCAAATTTCTCCCTATATCACATTTCAATTTGTATGTCCACTTAAACTAACTTTATAACATTACTATCAGCAGGTGGATCAACTGAATTCCAAACTTTTTTCTCCAAAAGTGACAGATACTCTACATTCATAGCTTTTTGCCACCAGAGGAGTTTGATAACTTTATTGCCTACACATATGTTTGTGGCTTCTCAAAAATTCTGGTCTACATACCTATTTTATAATCGCCATATTTCGTCGGCGGTGTACCACGTGTACTGCGCATGGATCGGCAGCTGACAGACTCCTCTGTACTAGTCGCCACTTCCCCTCCAACTATAGCGCCGCCGACGTCTCGCGTCGTTTTTTCTCTCTTCCGCCTTTCCTCAGCAGAAGACTCGGCATCAGTAGAGGCCTGCTCTACCTCACTGTTGTTGCAGCAGTCATCGCCAGACTCACCATCTGTTAATTCATATAAAAATCATGTGATTTATTTATATTATATAAGACGAGAATTACGATATTCATCAATGTCAGCACATTTATTTTCAATAAAAAGTACATTAGGAATGTGCTTTTTACTATACAGAATAACCTTCCTTGGATTTATTTAATGGTTCTATAAATCGGTAACGCTGAATAACCGACAAAAATGCACAACTTTCTCTTAGCGTTCAATTTATTATGTAGACTAGACTGCGGGATTAATGAATAGGCAATGCATCCAAAAACAAAGGTTTCCTTTACAAATAGTGTGTCGGGACCACACTTCCTCAGTGTTGCTTCTGGTATTCAAATACATCTGCTGAGTACAATGCGGTAAGGTAAGCTGGTGAGCTGTTCCCTTCTTCTCTAGGAAACACTTAACACTGCCCCTATGGTAATTCAAAATCAAAACCAATGTTATCAAAACGCAGGCATTTTATATGTTACGCACTTACGTAATAATTATTTGATAAAGCAATCTTACACTTCACACATTTTCTTGAATAAATATCTAAAGTTTTGAAGAGAAAAATTATTAGTAGTAAGGGCGAGTAAGTACCTTGCATTTCCACAGCTGGAGTCTCTCATAGGGCTCCACACGTCACTATGGATGAGTTCCAAGGGTCGGCCAACACGTTTCGTAGATCTTTTCGGAGCCCGGGCCACAGGCTTTCCTTCCAGGCAGGCGCAAACTTGTTGAAATCTTCTTTGTCATCCTGAAATGAACATACCTTTAAGACAATGATACCCTAACCGTCTATGCCATAAATCAGTATTCATGTTAAGTATTATTAGACTTAACTAACTTTGCAATATTGACTTCCTGCGCTTGATGTAGGACAGTCATCGATTGCTCTTTTGCAAAACAAAACATTCATTCTATCAGTGACGTGCATAGAGGGTATGTAAAGTATATGCAAATGTTTATTTAATTTTCATTTTCATTAATTCTTCATTTTATATCATCTGCATACCCTGTACATAGCCTCAATGCACGCTACTGCATTCTATATACACCCACATAGATTAGCAGATATAACAGGCTGGTGTTGTATACTACAACTGTCATGGACAAAACACCCATCTACATTCATGATCACAACCATGCCTCTTTCACATAATTTAATAACAGAAAACAAATTTTGCAGACAACTACGGAACGTAAAAAACATTGTTTAAGGTTTTATCAAAGTTATTTATGCTGTTTACATGAATATCTGTAGAGCTCTCCAGTTTAGTCGCTCCATCATCACAAGTGATCATCCTTTTCCATCCATCACCACGGAAAGATCTGGAGCAGTCTTATTCCTAGCCAGGACTGCACGGACAATGTGATCAAAAGAGTTAGTGTTTAAAATTATACAACTTTAGGAAGTAACAGTTTCTACCCTTAGTAAAAGTTTGTTCACTGGCAATACAGTACAGCGTCGCTGGTACAGTTGCTTTCGAGTATTGTAGCAGTATACTTCAGTTAAATTGAATGTATATCCAAACCCTGTTTTAAAGCCTATAAACACTTCAACAGCCTAGACAGTAGATCTAAAAGGAACGTTTGTAAGTGGATAAAAATCAATACAGGATTTGCGACACTAAAACGATTGCAGTAAGAAGTTTTACTAAGACCGAAAGTTTTGTTTCGATACGCGAAATCGACTACGACTGCGAGCGTGCAAATGTGCTAAGGGTAAAAAGCCTTTCCCCATCAAATAAATAAATGAAAATATCATAATAATGTACTCAAGACTCCCCAGTAAACTGGTTAAAAGTAAAAGTCTTTTAAACTGTAATAAACCACATCCGAGCATGTTCACATTGAAATTGCCTGGTTTCCCCGTCCTCCCGTGTCAAACGGATGGTAACCCCTTTAGACCCTGACCTATTACCCCCATCTCTCCCATCCCCCTTAATTCTTAAATCTAGACAGATTACGAGTCTTAGAATATCTACGTCGAGTTTGTAAACACTTATTTTTCTTCAGTTAAAGGCAAATCCGCGTAACTATTACGCACCAACGCCAACATTAATAATCAATCAAATCCAACATATTCATTAAAATTAATTTTGGTCAGAACATTTCAATTATAAGTATAGGTATTAAAGAAAATGTAGATAGAGCGAAAGTACAATCTCATGTTAAATGTTTTTAAGGAGAAGTAGAAAGCTTCTGAAATCCATTGGTTGATATTATAGTGTATTCTTAAATCTAAGTAAAAAAAAAAAAAAAATGCATTGATAACCTCTTCCTTTATTTGAAGTCGGTTAGAACTATGAAAGAAGAAATAACCTACCCTACCCAGTAATGCGGAAGCCACTTAGGAAGAATAAGTTAAAAGTAGTTAATAATTAGTATATACAGTAGCGTGCATTGCATATATGCAAATAAGCAGTGCATACCCTACCCTCAGGGTCTTAAAGAGCCTTCAGATAGGACCATTAAAGTTTTGTAATTAAAAAAACACTAAGTAAAAAATATATGAAAGCGCCATCTAGTAATGAGCGGCCAAACTTCTAGGTCAATTGTCGCTAGACAGGCGACAGCGCAACCAGCGCGCGCGAGGCGCATAGCGTACAAAATAAAATCTTTAGCGTATATCTCTAAAAGCGTATTTTAATTTTTAACCGTAAATGCTAAACATTTACCTTTTAAAACACGTAAAAATCTCATGTTATCTATTGCAGGGTAAATCAATTATTATGAATCACTCGACATATGACGCCCTCTACTGTTGCATAGAAATATCAAATAAAATAAGCACGCCCAAAGAAAGAATCGTTCTGCTAGATGTGTGCGTGCAAGTTAGTAGTGTGTGTCGTGTAATGTTATAATCGTGCGCTTGTACTTACAAGATTAGCATCGGTCTTGTGTGAACAGTTTCATTCATAAATTCTCTATTCTCTAATTACGTGTTTCATTTTTTCTATGAATAAAATGATTTGCTTGGTTTGTTATTGTTGTTAAAGGTCATTATTCTTTTTTTAGAATTAAAAACATTATTCACAAATGTAAATACCTTTTAGTGTCTTTTAAGAAAATTAAGGATCTAATATTATCGAATTAGTCTTTCGTTTTGAAAATAATCTATGAAACCAAACGCTGTCTCAATTTTGAAAAATGAATAATTTAGGTTTTCCAGGAATCATTGGAGAGTGAGAGAGTTAACAATAAATATGGTTTCTATTTATTGTTTACATATCAAAATAAAATAGCGTTCGTACCCATACTTACAAAAAATTAAAGACATATTTTGACTAATTTCGATTGCAATATTATCATTAGCATATTCGATCGCCATTATTGTTTACCTTCGAACAATGCTGTATGGCGTTGGTGATAAATAAACGGTTCAAGTGCATAAATTCAGTAACTTATAAAAGTTTGAGCAGTGATAGTTTAATGTGTTAAGGTTAATTTATAGTTTATTCATTCATTTTATAATGAAAGCATATTCGTGCGGTCTTTGTTTGGGTTCAGTGTGCCTGGAAAAAGTACTTAGAGAAAACTTTAATTTCTATCCCTACTTATATCGTAAAATTAGAAATCATTCGCAAAGGAAGGAGTGTACCAATGTTACAAATATCCCAAAAAAAGGTGATAAAGTAACGCGTATATTTAATAATAAATATTACGAAAACTATTCTTGGCTAAGCGGCTTTGTACACACCAATCGATTAATTTGCTTTCCTTTTGTTTTATTGTCCAATATACGTAAAGTGTGGAATGATAAAGGATATTGTGATCTTAATAATTTTCATAAAAACGCTAAAAACATGATATGTTGGAAAAATATTATCATCATCAGTGTGCTTAGAAAATGCTGCCGAATGGTGTGTCATAATTTTGTGACGTAAATCAGGGTATGTACTTTTATTCAATTAGCAGTAGATAGACGATAGTATTAAATCAATCAAAAATGCCACTGAGTATATACCTTCAAAGAAGATAGCGGGCGTGTAGTTGTCCTGCGTAGTAGTCATACATAGCGCATGCCACGGATCGACCGAACCGTGCACGTACGCGACCCGACCGGCGGGTATGTTTAAACCACCGAACTCTTCATTAGTCCACTCAGCACACGCGTTCACAAACACAGAGTCAAATCTGTAACGAAGAGAAAATAATATTAAAAATTGTTCAATGTACATACTTGTTTCAGTGTTTATTTTATAACTTAAGCTTATTTAAGCGATTATTTATGAACTATTTATGAAATTTATAGCTAATAAATCTAATAGGTTGGGGAAAAAGTCTTTTCGCATTATAGTATGTATGAACATGTAATAAAATCTCTTTGGCTATACTATTTGTATCTGGCTGGTTTTGGTATCAAATTAGGAAAATGTGTGAAGATGAGTGAATCTAATGAAGAAATTCCTTTTTACCTTTTAAAATTTTACTACAAAAAAGGTAAAAATGCAACGCAAGCCGCGAAAAAAATTTGGGTTTAGCGTTTTCAATCCGGAAATTTTGATGTCAAAGATGCACCTCGCTCTGGTTAGGAGGAGCCCTATGACGGATATAATGGATGCCATTTTTGAAAAAGTGGACCAAGATGGGCAAATCAGTAGGTACAATGTAGCTGAAGAACTGGGAATTGACCACAAAACCATTTTTGACGGAGCTGATAAGAAGTGGATCATGACCGAACCATTTTTGAACTGGTGATGAGAAGTGGATCATGTACGACAAGAAAGTGCGAAAAAGGTCACGGTCAAAGGCCGATCAGGCTTCACAGACTGTGGCGAAACCCGGGTTAACTCGCAACAAGGTGACGCTGTGTGTGTAGTAGTAGGATTGGAAGGGCATTATTCATTATAAGCTGTTACCACCAGGCAGGATCATCAATTCTGAATTCTACTGCGAACAACTGATGAGATTAAAGCAAGAAGTTTAGAGAAAGCGGCCGGAATTAATCAACAGAAGAGGTGTGGTTTTTCATCATGATAACGCTAGACCTAACACATCTTTAGCCACTCAGCTAAAATTAAGATAGTTTGGCTGGGAGGTGGTAATGCATCCGCTGTATAGTCCTGACCTTACACCTTCAGATTTCCACCTGTTTCGGTCTCTTCAGAATTCTTTAGGCAGTGTCAGGTTAACATCACGAGAGGACTGCCAAAACTACTTGTCGCGGTTTTTTGATTTCAGAAACCCCAAAATTTCTATAGCAATGGGATTATGTCCCTACCTACCTATGCCTAATTTATGCAAAGGAAGAAAATAAATTCCAAAAACTTTTTAATGATGATAGTACTTCTAGAAAAAGAGGTAGTATTTAGATTTTATTACAACGTTCTACATAGATACTAGTTTGCGAAAAGACTATTATTCCCGCAACCCACTTTTCCGCAAATTTCTCCCTATATCACATTTCAATTTGTATGTCCACTTAAACTAACTTTATAACATTACTATCAGCAGGTGGATCAACTGAATTCCAAACTTTTTTCTCCAAAAGTGACAGATACTCTACATTCATAGCTTTTTGCCACCAGAGGAGTTTGATAACTTTATTGCCTACACATATGTTTGTGGCTTCTCAAAAATTCTGGTCTACATACCTATTTTATAATCGCCATATTTCGTCGGCGGTGTACCACGTGTACTGCGCATGGATCGGCAGCTGACAGACTCCTCTGTACTAGTCGCCACTTCCCCTCCAACTATAGCGCCGCCGACGTCTCGCGTCGTTTTTTCTCTCTTCCGCCTTTCCTCAGCAGAAGACTCGGCATCAGTAGAGGCCTGCTCTACCTCACTGTTGTTGCAGCAGTCATCGCCAGACTCACCATCTGTTAATTCATATAAAAATCATGTGATTTATTTATATTATATAAGACGAGAATTACGATATTCATCAATGTCAGCACATTTATTTTCAATAAAAAGTACATTAGGAATGTGCTTTTTACTATACAGAATAACCTTCCTTGGATTTATTTAATGGTTCTATAAATCGGTAACGCTGAATAACCGACAAAAATGCACAACTTTCTCTTAGCGTTCAATTTATTATGTAGACTAGACTGCGGGATTAATGAATAGGCAATGCATCCAAAAACAAAGGTTTCCTTTACAAATAGTGTGTCGGGACCACACTTCCTCAGTGTTGCTTCTGGTATTCAAATACATCTGCTGAGTACAATGCGGTAAGGTAAGCTGGTGAGCTGTTCCCTTCTTCTCTAGGAAACACTTAACACTGCCCCTATGGTAATTCAAAATCAAAACCAATGTTATCAAAACGCAGGCATTTTATATGTTACGCACTTACGTAATAATTATTTGATAAAGCAATCTTACACTTCACACATTTTCTTGAATAAATATCTAAAGTTTTGAAGAGAAAAATTATTAGTAGTAAGGGCGAGTAAGTACCTTGCATTTCCACAGCTGGAGTCTCTCATAGGGCTCCACACGTCACTATGGATGAGTTCCAAGGGTCGGCCAACACGTTTCGTAGATCTTTTCGGAGCCCGGGCCACAGGCTTTCCTTCCAGGCAGGCGCAAACTTGTTGAAATCTTCTTTGTCATCCTGAAATGAACATACCTTTAAGACAATGATACCCTAAC
Organism: Pararge aegeria; assembly: GCF_905163445.1. Taxonomy (NCBI): domain Eukaryota; kingdom Metazoa; phylum Arthropoda; class Insecta; order Lepidoptera; family Nymphalidae; genus Pararge; species Pararge aegeria. The sequence continues at coordinate 1,309 of NW_024397010.1, read as the reverse complement.
CGTCTATGCCATAAATCAGTATTCATGTTAAGTATTATTAGACTTAACTAACTTTGCAATATTGACTTCCTGCGCTTGATGTAGGACAGTCATCGATTGCTCTTTTGCAAAACAAAACATTCATTCTATCAGTGACGTGCATAGAGGGTATGTAAAGTATATGCAAATGTTTATTTAATTTTCATTTTCATTAATTCTTCATTTTATATCATCTGCATACCCTGTACATAGCCTCAATGCACGCTACTGCATTCTATATACACCCACATAGATTAGCAGATATAACAGGCTGGTGTTGTATACTACAACTGTCATGGACAAAACACCCATCTACATTCATGATCACAACCATGCCTCTTTCACATAATTTAATAACAGAAAACAAATTTTGCAGACAACTACGGAACGTAAAAAACATTGTTTAAGGTTTTATCAAAGTTATTTATGCTGTTTACATGAATATCTGTAGAGCTCTCCAGTTTAGTCGCTCCATCATCACAAGTGATCATCCTTTTCCATCCATCACCACGGAAAGATCTGGAGCAGTCTTATTCCTAGCCAGGACTGCACGGACAATGTGATCAAAAGAGTTAGTGTTTAAAATTATACAACTTTAGGAAGTAACAGTTTCTACCCTTAGTAAAAGTTTGTTCACTGGCAATACAGTACAGCGTCGCTGGTACAGTTGCTTTCGAGTATTGTAGCAGTATACTTCAGTTAAATTGAATGTATATCCAAACCCTGTTTTAAAGCCTATAAACACTTCAACAGCCTAGACAGTAGATCTAAAAGGAACGTTTGTAAGTGGATAAAAATCAATACAGGATTTGCGACACTAAAACGATTGCAGTAAGAAGTTTTACTAAGACCGAAAGTTTTGTTTCGATACGCGAAATCGACTACGACTGCGAGCGTGCAAATGTGCTAAGGGTAAAAAGCCTTTCCCCATCAAATAAATAAATGAAAATATCATAATAATGTACTCAAGACTCCCCAGTAAACTGGTTAAAAGTAAAAGTCTTTTAAACTGTAATAAACCACATCCGAGCATGTTCACATTGAAATTGCCTGGTTTCCCCGTCCTCCCGTGTCAAACGGATGGTAACCCCTTTAGACCCTGACCTATTACCCCCATCTCTCCCATCCCCCTTAATTCTTAAATCTAGACAGATTACGAGTCTTAGAATATCTACGTCGAGTTTGTAAACACTTATTTTTCTTCAGTTAAAGGCAAATCCGCGTAACTATTACGCACCAACGCCAACATTAATAATCAATCAAATCCAACATATTCATTAAAATTAATTTT